>NC_041383.1:621642859-621690793 GCF_002162155.2 Triticum dicoccoides
TGGGGGGGGGGGGGACTGCATCGCGCTTTGCACCGATGCGTGCCAAGACGTCTGCTGCCTGATTGTTTTCCCGGGCTATATGGTGGAATTCGAGCCCCTCGGACCGAGCTGACATTTTTAGGACGACATTGCGATAAGCTGCCATTTTCGGATCCTTGGCATCAAAATCTCCATTTATTTGGGATATCGCGAGGTTCGAATCCCCACGCACCTCTAGGCGTTGAATGCCCATGGAGACTGCCATCCGGAGACCATGTAAAAGGGCCTCGTATTCGGCTACATTGTTAGAGTCCGTATACATTATCTGGAGTACATATTGAACTGTATCTCCTGTTGGGGACGTCAGAACGACGCCAGCCCCCCAGACCCGCTAGCATTTTGGAGCCGTCGAAGTGCATGATCCAGTTGGAGTATGTGCCGTACTCTTTAGGGAGTTCGGCTTCAGTCCATTCAGCGACAAAGTCGGCCAAAACTTGCGACTTGATAGCTCGCCGTGGCTTATAGGTTATGTCGAACGGGAGGAGCTCAATGGCCCATTTGGCAATCCGTCCCGTCGCGTCGCGGTTGTTTATAATATCATTAAGAGGTACTTCGGAGGCTACTGTTATTGAACACTCTTGAAAGTAGTGTCATAGCTTCCGGGACGCCATGAACACTGCGTACGCTATCTTTTGGTAATGCGGGTACCGTGACTTGCATGGAGTGAGGACAGTGGACACGTAGTAGACTGGTTTTTGAAGGGGGAATTTGTGTCCGTCCGTTTCTCGTTCGACGACGAGCACTGCACTTACAACTTGATGAGTTGCCGCAATGTATAATAGCATTGGTTCGCCGATGTTAGGCACGGCCAGGACCGGGTTTGTTGCCAATATGGCTTTTATTTCTTCGAGTCCGGCCGTGGCAGCATCCGTCCACTCGAAGTGTTCGGTGCGCCGGAGGAGGCGATAAAGGGGTAATGCCTTTTCTCCCAAGCGGGAGATGAAGCGGCTTAGAGCCGCCACGCATCCAGTCAATTTTTGTATTTGTTTGAGGTCCTTTGGAATATCCAGTTGTGACAGAGCTCGGATCTTGGTTGGGTTTGCTTAAATTCCTCTACCGGAGACAATGAAGCCCAAGAGCTTTCTGGCTGGTACGCCAAAAATGCATTTTTCCGGGTTAAGCTTGATGTCATATGTTCGGAGGTTATCAAACGTGAGCCTCAAGTCGTCTACTAGAGTTTCGACATGCTTGGTTTTGACGACCACGTCATCCACGTATGCTTCAACTGTTTTGCCGATCTGGTTGGCCAGACATGTCTGAATCATGCGCTGATATGTTGCATCGGCGTTTTTGAGCCCGAAGGGCATTGTGTTGAAGCAGAATGGGCCATATGGGGTGATAAATGACGTTGCGGCTTGGTCTGGCTCTGCCATCTTAATTTGATGGTAACCAGAGTATGCGTCGAGGAAACGCAATGAATCGTGTCCTGCGGTAGCGTCGATGATTTGATCAATGCAGGGGAGGGGGAAGGGATCCTTTGGGCAAGCCTTGTTGAGGTCCTTGAAATCGACGCATAGGCGCCAGGATTTGTCCTTCTTTGGTACCATCACCATGTTTGCTAGCCAGTCCGGATGTTTTATATCTTTGATGAATCCGGCTTCCAGTAGTTTGTCTAGCTCCTCTCCCATGGCTTGTCTCTTAGGTTCAGAGAAACACCGAAGAGACTGCTTAACAGGCTTGAATCCTTTTAGGATGTTTAGGCTGTGCTCGGCCAGCCTGCGTGGGATTTCTGGCATGTCTGAAGGGAGCCAGGCTAAAATGTCCTAGTTTTCGCGAAGGAATTCTCGTAGTGCGGCGTCTACATTGAGGTTTAATTGTGCCCCGATGGAGGCCGTTTTTGTAGGGTCCGTTGGATGGACTTGGAATTTGACTATTTCGTCTGCCGGTTTAAAGGAGGTGGACTTGGATCTCTTGTCGAGTATCACGTCATCCCTGTCCACCGTGGAGCGCAGCGCAGTCAGTTCCTCGGCTGCTAGGGCTTCGGATAATGCCTCAAGGGCCAGTGCGGCTGTCTTGTTTTCGGCGCGGAGTGCTATGTTCGGGTTACTAGCTAGAGTGATGATTCCATTGGGTTCGGGCATTTTGAGCTTCATGTGCCCGTAATGGGGTATAGCTTGAAAAATTGTGAATGCCTCTCGCCCTAACAGAGCGTGGTATCCGCTGCTGAATGGGGCCACTTGAAATGTGACCTCCTCGAACCTGTAATTATCCGGCGTGCCGAACACCACATCCAGTGTGATTTTTCCTGTACACCATGCTTCCCGACTAGGGATTATTCCTCTAAAGGTTGTGTTGCTTCGCTCAATGCGGCTCGAGTCTATTTCCATTTTTCGAAGGGTTTCCTCATAAATGAGGTTCAATCCGCTGCCACCGTCCATGAGTACCTTGGTAAGTCGAAAGCCGTCCACTATCGGACTAAGGACCAATGCGGCTGGTGCTCGGGCTGTTCGGAATTTAGGTTCGTCACTGGCATTAAAGGTAATAGCCGTGTCACTCCATGGGTTTATTGTTGCTACCTGGTAGACTTCGGTAAGGTTGCGGAGTGTTTGTTTCCGCATATTGTTTGAAGCGAAAGTCTCGAAGACTGTTGATACCGTACTGGTATTCCTGGGGTGGTGCTCTACGGATTCTGGAGTTAGAAGCTCATCGCCACTTCTGGCCACCTGCTGGAGTATCCAACATGCTCTAAGGCTATGAGTTGGTGTGACGCCCTCTGTACTATGAATTTTACAGGGTCCATTGAGCCATCCCTCCAGTACGGTTCCATACCCTATAGATGGTTTTTGTTTTTTGGCGATTAACCCCTGTGCATGGCGATAGTGCGCCCTTTTATTTTGGACTGGGGTTGTATTCAGGGCCGGATCATCCCAGAATTTTATTTCGGTTTTCCGGATGCTTTCCATCGCACAGTATTTTTGTACCATGGATGTCAAGTTAGCGAAGCGTGTAATATCACGGCGACTTATGGCGTTGAGGATTCCGATGTCCATGCAATTATTGCAGAAGGATGAAATTGCATCCTCCTCGCGGCAGTCCTCTATCCTATTCATAGCCAGGAGGAATCTGGCCCAGTAATGATGTACTGTTTCCGTGGGCTCTTGCCGAATTGGGATAGATCCCTTATGTTAGGGTGGGCGGGTGGAGTTAAATCCGGAACCTCGCCCGATCTGAGGCTCAAGGTCCAAGGAGTTCCCGAATTCGGAAGCTTGGGTTCTTGGATGTTGTCCAATGAATCTGGCCCGCTGCCTGACTTTAGGTTCAGGGCTTGAGTGACGTCCTCCCCTCCGCGGGTATCCGGCTTGGAGGGATCGGGAATCCGGACATATTTGGTCCTTAAGATGGGTATAGATTCGCCGCATTGTTCCTTCACCACTGCGGTGTGGTGGGTGACCTATGGAGAGTCAATTTCTCTTGGATCGGGTTTAAGCCCAATCTGATCGTAGTCTGTAGCGACTCCCAGGGCGGCGATGCGATCCAAGAGCTCATTTAAGGAAGAGAGATCCATCAGATCTAACTGTTCGGCGAGTTCCGAGTCGACGTGGAGATTGCTTTCGATGACCCGAGAAGTCATCGTCGGCGAGGCGGCCGAATAGGCGGTCATAAGAAAACCGCCTAGCCGGAGAGTTTGGCCGATAGCCAAAGCTTCTTTAGCAACAGCGCCGTCTGTAAAGACGGGATGCGACATCCTTCCTGATGGTGACGGCACAGTGGAACTCTCAATGAAAGCACCAATGTCGGTGTTAAAACCGGCGGATCTCGGGTAGGGGGTCCCGAACTGTGCCTCAAGGCGGATGGTAACAAGAGACAAGGGACATGGTGTTTTTACCCAGGTTTGGGCCCTCTCGATGGAGGTAAAACCCTACTCCTGCTTGATTAATATCTATGGTATGGGTAGTACAAGAGTAGATCTACCACGAGATCAGAGAGGCTAAACCCTAGAAGCTAGCCTATGGTATGATTGTTGTTCGTCCTATGGACTAAAACCCTCCGGTTTATATAGACACCGGAGAGGGCTAGGGTTACATAGAGTCGGTTACAATGGGAGGAGATCTACATATCGTATTGCCAAGCTTGCCTTCCACGCCAAGGAAAGTCCCATCCGGACACGGGACAAAGTCTTCAATCTTGTATCTTCATAATCCGAGAGTCCGGCCAAAGGTCATAGTCCGGCCATCCGGACACCCCCTAATCTAGGACTCCCTCACATGTGCTGGCCGCGGCTAGGGCAGCGGGCGAGAGATTGGGTGGTGTGGGGCGGCCCATACCCATCATGAGGAGGGTCTGCGCCTTGGAGATGATGGACTCCTTGTCATCAATCTCGGCCTGGTGTTGCATCACACGCCATAGGGCACACTCGGATGCGTACTGCGCGGCGGCCTTCTACTCCTTTTCCATGACTCGCCGGACACTCCTCT
Source organism: Triticum dicoccoides (assembly GCF_002162155.2). Taxonomy (NCBI): domain Eukaryota; kingdom Viridiplantae; phylum Streptophyta; class Magnoliopsida; order Poales; family Poaceae; genus Triticum; species Triticum dicoccoides. Next base: position 621,647,314 of record NC_041383.1, read on the forward strand.
TGGCTGATTCCCATCTTGGCGACCTACGCCGATGAGAGCTCCGACCATGACTTCTTTGTCACATGCTTCTTTTCTTCGCCACGGGCTTCTTCGCGGCAGGTGGCGGGTCGCTGGGATTCATGTTGTCGACCATGGTGGATGGAGAAAGGGGGAAGGATGGGGGCGCGGGAGAGTGGAGGGCGGGGCGCGGGAGGTTTTGGAGGAAAGGGAGGGAAAGTGGCCGGCTGTGCCATCGACGGACGGGCTAGGGGAGGACAAGGGCGCGTGCCTCGCCCGTCCGCGTGCTGTCCGCTCGGTCGCAAACTCACCTCAAACTTGGACCAGAAATGGGTTGAAAGCGCACAGGAAATGGACGGCGATCTGTTTGCGGCCGCACGTTGGAAGGCCCGCTTTATCCGTTTACCCCCAAACGGACATGGGTGGACAGGATGGGGTCGCATGTTGGTGTTGGCCTTATCACCCTTGCACTTGGGTGGAGCTAGAGGTTAAGGAGATGATACGTCCCCAACGTATCTATAATTTTTTATTGTTCCATGCTATTATATTATCCATCTTGGATGTTTTATATGCATTTATATGCTATTTTATATGATTTTTGGGACTAACCTATTAACCTAGAGCCCGGTGCCAGTTTCTACTTTTCCTTGTTTTTGAGTTTTATAGAAAAGGAATACCAAACGGAGTCCAATTGACGTGCCAATTTTTGATGATTTTTTATGGACTAAAAGAAGCCCCCGGAGTAAAAGAGTTGGCCCAGAAGAGTTCCGATCCATCCACGAGGGTGGAGGGCGCGCCCTACCCCCCTGGGCGCGCCCCCTATCTCATGGATGACTCGGAGACCCCCCTGACGTGAGACCGACGCCAAAAATTCCTATAAGTACAGAAACCCCTAAAAAGAAACCTAGATTGGGAGTTCCGCCGCCGCAAGCCTCTGTAGCCACCAAAAACCAATCGGGAGCCCTGTTCCGACACCCTGCCGGAGGGGGGAATCATCACCAGTGGCCATCTTCATCATCCCAGCGCTCTCAATGACGAGGAGGCAGTAGTTCACCCTCGGGGCTGAGGGTATGTACCAGTAGCTATGTGTTTGATCTCTCTCTCTCTCTCTCTCTCTCTCTCTCTCTCTCTCGTGTTCTTGATACGGCTCGATCTTGATGTGCCGCAAGCTTTGCTATTATAGTTGGATCTTATGATGTTTCTCCCCCTCTACTCTCTTGTAATGGATTGAGTTTTCCCTTTGAAGTTATCTTATCGGATTGAGTCTTTAAGGATTTGAGAACACTTGATGTATGTCTTGCGTGGGATACCTGTTGTGACAATGGGGTATTCTATTGATTCACTTGATGTATGTTTTGGTGATCAACTTGCGGGTTCCGTGACCTTGGGAATCTATGCATAGGGGTTGGCACATGTTTTCGTCTTGACTCTCTGTTAGAAACGTTGGGGCACTCTTTGAAGTTCTTTGTGTTGGTTGAATAGATGAATCTGGGATTGTGTGATGCATGTCATATAATCATACCCACGGATACTTGTGGTGACATTGGAGTATCTAGGTTACATTAGGGTTTTGGTTGATGTGTGTCTTAAGGTGTTATTTTACTACGAACTCTAGGGCTGTTTGTGACACTTATAGGAATAGCCCAATGGATTGATCAGAAAGAATAACTTGTTGGGGAATGTAGTAATTTCAAAAAAATTCCTACACACACGCAAGATCATGGTGATGCATAGCAACGAGAGGGGAGAGTGTCGTCCATGTACCCTCGTAGACCGTAAGCGGAAGCGTTATGACAACGCGGTTGATGTAGTCGTACGTCTTCACGATCGACCAATCCTAGTACCGAACATACAACACCTCCGCAATCTGCACACGTTCAGCTCGGTGACGTCCCACGAACTCACGATCCAGGAGAGCTTCGAGGGAGATTTCCGTCAGCACGACGGCATGATGACGGTGTTGATGAAGTTACCGACGCAGGGCTTCGCCTAAGCACCGCTACGATATGACCGAGGTGGATTATGGTGGAGGGGGGCACCACACACGGCTAAAGATCAATGATCAACTTGTGTGTCTTGGGGTGCCCCCCGCCCCCGTATATAAAGAAGATAGGGGGGTGGCGGCTAGCCAGGAGGAGGGTGCGCCAAGGGGGAAGTCCTACTCCCACCGGGAGTAGGACTTCTCCTTTCCTAGTAGGAGTAGGAGAAGGGGGAGGAGGAGAGAGGGGGGAGGAAAGGGGGGGTGCCGCCCCCTCCTTGTCCAATTCAGATTAGAGGGGAGGGGGCGCGCAGCCCTGTCTTGGCCGCCCCTCTAAGGCCCAATAGGCCCATTACACTCCCCGGGGGGTTCCGGTAACCCCCTGGTACTCCGGTATACATCCAAACTTGCCCGGAACACTTCCAAAGTCCAAACATAGTCATCCAATGTATTGATCTGTATGTCTCGACCATTTCGATACTCCTCATCATGTCCGTGATCATATCCAGGACTCTGAACTACCTTCGGTACATCAAAACACATAAACTCATAATACTTATCGTCACCGAACGTTAAGCGTGCAGACCCTACGGGTTCGAGAACTATGTAGACATGACCGAGACACGTCTTTGGTCAATAACCAATAGCGGAACCTGGATGCTCATATTGGCTCCTACATATTCTACGAAGATCGTTATCGGTCAAACCGCATAACAACATATGTTGTTCCCTTTGTCGTCGGTATGTTACTTGCCCGGGATTCGATCGTTGGTATCTCAATACCTAGCTCAATCTCGTTACCGGCAAGTCTCTTTACTCGTTCCATAATGCATCATCCCACAACTAACTCATTAGTTACATTGCTTGCAAGGCTTATAGTGATGTGCATTACCGAGAGGGCCCAAAGATACCTCTCCGACAATCGGAGTGACAAATCCTAATCTCGATCTATGCCTACTCAACAAGTACCATCAGAGACACTTGTAGAGCACCTTTATAATCATCCAGTTACGTTGTGACGTTTGGTAGCACACAAAGTGTTCCTCCGGTAATCGGGAGTTGCATAATCTCATAGTCATAGGAACATGTATAAGTCATGAAGAAAGCAATAGAAGTAAACTAAAACGATCAAGTGCTAAGCTAACGGAATGGGTCAAGTAAATCACATCATTTTCCCAATGTTGTGATCCCGTTTATCAAATGACAACTCATGTCTATGGTTAGGAAACTTTAACCATCTTTGATCAATGAGCTAGCCTAGTAGAGGCATACTAGTGACACTATGTTTGTCTATGTATTCACACATGTATTATGTTTTCAGTTAATACAATTCTAGCATGAATAATAAACATTTATCATGAAATAAGGAAATAAATAATAACTTTATTATTGCCTCTATGGCATATTTCCTTCAGTCTCCCACTTGCACTAGAATCAATAATCTAGATTAGACAGTATTGATTCTAACAACCATGGAGTCTTGGTGCTGATCATGTTTTGCTCGTGATAGAGGCTTAGTCAACGGGTCTGCAACATTCAGATCCGTATGTATCTTGCAAATCTCTATGTCTCCCACCTGGACTTGGTCACAGATGGAATTGAAGCATCTCTTGATGTGTTTGGTTCTCTTGTGAAATCTGGATTCCTTTGCCAAGGCAATTGCACCAGTATTGTCACAAAAGATTTTCATTGGACCCGATGCACTAGGTATGACACCTAGATCGGATATGAACTCCTTCATCCAGACTCCTTCATTTTTTGCTTCCAAAGGAGCTATGTACTCCGCTTCACACGTAGATCCCGCCACGACGCTTTGTTTAGAACTGCACCAACTGACCGCTCCACCGTTCAATATAAACATGTATCCGGTCTGCGATTTAGAATCGTCCGAATCAGTGTCAAGGCTTGCATCGACGTAACCATTTACGACAAGCTCTGTGTCACCTCCATAAACGAGAAACATATCCTTAGTCCTTTTCAGGTATTTCAAGATGTTCTTGACCGTTGTCCAGTGATCCACTCCTGGATTACTTTTGTACCTCCCTGCTAAACTTATAGCAAGGCACAGATCATGTCTTGTACATAGCATTGCATACATGATAGGACCTATGGCTGAGGCATAGGGAATGACTTTTCATTTTCTCTCTATCTTCTGCAGTGGTCGGGCATTGAGTCTCAACTTCACACCTTGTAACACATGCAAGAACCCTTTCTTTGACTGATCCATTTTGAACTTCTTCAAAAATTTATCAAGGTATGTGCTTTGTGAAAGTCCAATTAAGCGCCTTGATCTATCTCTATAGATCTTGATGCCCAATATATAAGCAGCTTCACTGAGGTCTTTCATTGAAAATTTCTTATTCAAGTATCCTTTTATGCTATCCAGAAATTTTATATTATTTCCAATCAACAATATGTCATCCACATATAATATCAGAAATGCTACAGAGCTCCCACTCACTTTCTTGTAAATACAGGCTTCTCCAAAAGTCTGTATAAAACCATATGCTATGATCACACTATTAAAGCATATATTCCAACTCTGAGAGGCTTGCACCAGTCCATAAATGGATCGCTGGAGCTTGCACACTTTGTTAGCACCTTTAGGATCAACAAAACCTTCTGGTTGCATCATATACAACTCTTCTTTAAGACATCCATTAAGGAATGCGGTTTTGACATCCATTTGCCAAAATTCATAATCATAAAATGCGGCAATTGCTAACATGATTCATACAGACTTAAGCATCACTATGGGTGAGAAAGTCTCATCGTAGTCAACTCCTTGAACTTGTCGAAAACTTTTCGCAACAAGTTGAGCTTTGTAGACAGCAACATTACCGTCAGTGTCAGTCTTCTTCTTGAAGATCCATTTATTCTCGATGGCTTGCCGATCATCGGGCAGGTCAACCAAAGTCCACACTTTGTTCTCATACATGGATCCCATCTCAGATTTCATGGCCTCAAGCCATTTCGCAGAATCTGGGCTCATCATCGCTTCCTCATAGTTCGTAGGTTCGTCATGGTCTAGTCACATGACTTCCAGAACAGGATTACCATACCACTCTGGTGCAGAAAGTACTCTGGTTGACCTATGAGGTTCGATAGTAACTTGATCTGAAGTTTCATGATCGTCATCATTAACTTCCTCACTAATTAGTGTAGGCATCACTCGAACTGATTTCTGTGATGAACCACTTTCCAATTCGGGAGAAGGTACAACTACCTCATAAAGTTCACTTCTTTCAAGAGAAACTCATTCTCTATAAAGGATCCATTCTTAGCAACAAATATCTTGCCTTCGGATCTATGATAGAAGGTTTACCCAACAGTTTCTTTTGGGTATCGTATGAAGACACATTTCTCTGATTTGGGTTCGAGCTTATCAGATTGAAGCTTTTTCACATAAGCATCGCAACCCCAAACTTTAAGAAATGACATATTAGGTTTCTTGCCGAACCACAGTTCATATGGTGTCGCCTCAACGGATTTAGATGGTGCCCTATTTAACGTGAATGCAGCCGTCTGTAAAGCATAACCCCAAAACGTTAGTGGTAATTGGCAAGAGACATAATAGATTGCACCATATCTAATAAAGTACGGTTACGACGTTCAGACACACCATTACTGTCGTGGTGGGCGCACGACAGATGCCATGGGATGAGGCACATCTTTACTCGTTCCGTAATGCATCATCCCGTAACTAACTCAGTAGTCACATTGCTTCCAAGGCTTATATTGATGCGCATTACTGAGAGGGCCCATAGATACCTCTCTGATACTCGGAGTGACAAATCCTAATCTTGATCTATGCCAATCCAACAAACACCTTTGGAGACACCTGTAGAGCATCTTTATAATCACCCAGTTACGTTGTGACGTTTGATAGCACATAAGGTCTTCCTCCGATATTCGGAAGTTGCATAATCTCATAGTCAGAGGAATATGTAAAAGTCATGAAGAAAGCAATAGCAATAAAACTTAACGACCATTATGCTAAGCTAACGGTGGGTCTTGTCCATCACATCATTCTCTAATGATGTGATCCCGTTCATCAAATGACAACACATGTCTATGGTTAGGAAACTTAACCATCTTTGATTGACGAGCTAGTCAAGTAGAGGCATACTAGGGACACTCTGTTTTGTCTATGTATTCACACATGTACTAAGTTTCCGGTTAAGACAATTTTAGCATGAATAATAAACATTTATCATGATATAAGGAAATATTAATAAGAACTTTATTATTGCCTCTAGGGCATATTTCCTTCAGTCTCCCACTTGCACTAGAGTCAATAAACTAGATTACATAGTAATGATTCTAACACCCATGGAGTCTTGGTGCTGATCATGTTTTGCTCATGGAAGAGGTTTAGTCAATGGGTCTGCAACATTCAGATCCGTATGTATTTTGCAAATCTCTATGTCTCCCTCCTTGACTTGATCGTGAATGTAGTTGAAGCGTCTCTTGATGTGTTTAGTTCTCTTGTGAAATCTGGATTCCTTCGCTAAGGCAATTGCTCCAGTATTGTCACAAAAGATTTTCATTGGACACAATGCACTAGGTATTACACCTAGATCAGATATGAACTCCTTCATCCAGACTCCTTCATTTGCTGCTTCCGAAGCAGCTATGGACTCCGCTTCACACGTAGATCCCGCCACGACGCTCTGCTTGGAACTGCACCAACTGACAGCTCCACTATTCAATATAAATACATATCTGGTTTGTGACTTAGAGTCATCCGGATTAGTGTCAAAGCTTGCATCAACGTAACCATTTACGACAAGCTCTTTTTCACCTCCATAAACGAGAAACATATCCTTAGTCCTTTTCAGGTATTTCAGGATGTTCTTGACCATTGTCCAGTGATCCACTCATGGATTACTTTGGTACCTCCCTGCTAAACTAATAGCAAGGCACACATCAGGTCTGGTACACAACATTAAATACATGATAGAGCCTATGGCTGAAGCATAGGGAACATTTTTCATTTTCTCTCTATCTTCTGTAGTGGTCGGGCATTGAGTCTAACTCAACTTCCACACCTTGTAACACAGGCAATAACCCTTTCTTTGCTTGATCCATTTTGAACTTTTTCAAAAATTTATCAAGGTATGTGCTTTGTGAAAGTCCAATTAAGTGTCTTGATCTATCTCTATTGATCTTGATGCCCAATATATAAGCAGCTTCACCGAGGTATTTCATTGAAAAACTCTTATTCAAGTATCCTTTTATGCTATTCATAAATTCTATATCATTTCCAATCAATAATATGTCATCTACATATAGTATAAGAAATGCTACAGAGCTCCCACTCACTTTCTTGTAAATATAGGCTTCTCCATAAGTCTGTATAAAACCATATGCTTTGAATACACTATCAAAACGTTTATTCCAACTCCGAGAGGCTTGCACCAGTCCATAAATGGATCGCTGGAGCTTGCACACTTTGTTAGCATCTTTTGGATCGACAAAACCTTCTGGTTGCATCATATGCAACTCTTCTTCCAGAAATCCATTTAGGAATGCAGTTTTGACATTCATTTGCCAAATTTCATAATCATAAAATGCGGCAATTGCTAACATGATTCAGACATACTTAAGCATCGCTACGGGTGAGAAAGTCTCATCGTAGTCAACTCCTTTAACTTGTCGAAAACTTTTCGCAACAAGTCGAGCTTTGTAGACAGTAACATTACCGTTAGCGTCAGTCTTCTTCTTGAAGATCCATTTATTCTCGATGGCTTGCCGATCATCGGGCAAGTCAACCAAAGTCCATACTTTGTTCTCATACATGGATCCCATCTCAGATTTCATGGCCTCAATCCATTTTGCAGAATCTGGGCTCATCATCGCTTCCTCATAGTTCGTAGGTTCGCCATGGTCAAGTAACATGACTTCCAGAATAGGATTACCGTACCACTCTGGTGCGGTTCTTACTCTGTTTGAGCTATGAGGTTCGGTAGTAACTTGATCTAAAGTTTCTTGATCAATATCATTAGCTTCCTCACTAATTGATGTAGGTATCACAAGAACCGGTTTCTGTGATGAACTACTTTCCAATAAGGGAGCAGATACAGTTACCTCGTCAAGTTCTACTTTCCTCCCACTCACTTCTTTTGAGAGAAACTCCTTCTCTAGAAAGGATCCATTTTTAGCAACGAATGTCTTGCCTTCGGATCTATGATAGAAGGTGTACCCAACAGTCTCCTTTGGGTATCCTATGAAGACACATTTCTCCGATTTGGGTTCGAGCTTATCAGGTTGAAGCTTTTTCACATAAGCATCACAACCCCAAACTTTAAGAAACGACAACTTTGGTTTCTTGCTAAACCACAGTTCATAAGGCGTCATCTCAATGGATTTAGATGGTGCCCTATTTAACGTGAATGCAGCCGTCTCTAAAGCATAACCCCAAAAAGATATCGGTAAATCAGTAAGAGACATCATAAATCGCACCATATCTAATAAAGTGTGGTTACGACATTCGGACACACCATTGCATTGTGGTGTTCCGGGTGGCGTGAGTTGCGAAACTATTCCGCATTGTTTCAAATGAAGACCAAACTCGTAACTCAAATATTCTCCTCCACGATCAGATCGTATAAAATTTATTTTCTTGTTAGGATGATTTCCACTTCTCTCTGAAATTCTTTGAACTTTTCAAATGTTTCAGACTTATGTTTCATTAAGTAGATATACCCATATTTGCTCAAATCATCTGTGAAGGTGAGAAAATAACGATACCCGCCACGAGCCTCAATATTCATTGGACCACATACATTAGTATGTATGATTCCAACAAATCTATTGCTCGCTCCATTGTTTCGGAGAACGGCGTTTTAGTCATCTTTCCCATGAGGCATGGTTCGCAAGTACCAAGTGATTCATAATCAAGTGATTCCAAAAGTCCATCAGTATGGAGTTTCTTCATGCGCTTTACACCAATATGACCTAAACAGCAGTGCCATAAATAAGTTGCACTATCATTATCAATTCTGCATCTTTTGGTTTCAACATTATGAATATGTGTATCACTACAATCGAGATTCAACAAAAATAGACCACTCTTCAAGGGTGCATGACCATAAAAGATATTACTCATATAAATAGAACAACCATTATTCTCAAATTTAAATGAATAACCATCTCGCATCAAACAAGATCCAGATATAATGTTCATGCTTAATGCTGGCACCAAATAACAATTATTCAGGTCTAAAACTAGCCCCGAAGGTAGGTGTAAAGGTAGCGTGCTGACCGCGATCACATCGACTTTGGAACCATGTCCCACGCGCATCGTCACCTCGTCCTTAGCCAATCTTCGCTTAATCCGTAGTCCCTGCTTCGAGCTGCAAATGTTAGCAACAGAATCGGTATCAAATACCCAGGTGCTAGTGTGAGTTTTAGTAAGGTACACATCAATAACATGTATATCACATATACCTTTGTTCACCTTGCCATCCTTCTTATCTGCCAAATACTTGGGGCAGTTCCGCTTCCAGTGACCAGTCCGGGCATTTGGAGAACTATTCTCCTCCATCTTGCAGCTATAGAACTTATTGGAGACTTCATATCTCTCAATTCGGGCATTTGCTTGAAATATTAACTTCAACTCTTGAAACATCTCATATGCTCCATGACATTCAAAACGTCGTTGAAATCCTGGTTCTAAGCCGTAAAGCATGGCACACTGAACTATCGAGTAGTCATCAGCTTTGCTCTACCAGACGTTCACAATGTCCGGCGTTGCTCCTGCAGCTGGTCTTGCACCTAGCGGTGCTTCCAGGACGTAATTCTTCTGTGCAGCAATGAGGATAATCCTCAAGTTACAGACCCAGTCTGTGTAATTGCTACCATCATCTTTCAACTTAGCTTTCTCAAGGTACACATTAAAATTCAATGGAACAACAACACGGGCCATCTATCTACAACAACATAGACAAGAAAAATACTATCAGGTATTAAGTTCATGATAAATTAAAGTTCAATTAATCAAATTACTTAAGAACTCCCACTTAGACAGACATCCCTCTAATCATCTAAGTGGTCACGTGATCCAAATAAACTAAACCAATTCCGATCATCACGTGAAATGGAGTAGTTTTCAATGGTGAGCATCACTATGTTGATCATATCTACTATATGATTCACGCTTGACCTTTTGGTCTCTGTGTTCCGAGGCCATATCTATATATGCTAGGCTCGTCAAGTTTAACCTGAGTATTTCTGCATGTGCAAAACTGGCTTGCACCCGTTGTATGTGAACGTAGAGCTTATCACACCCGATCATCGCGTGGTGTCTTGGCACGACGAACTTTGGTAACAGTGCATACACAGGGAGAACACTTATACCTTGAAATTTAGTGAGAGATCATCTTATAATGCTACCGTCAATCAAAGCAAAATAAGATGCATAAAAGATAAACATCACATGCAATCAATATAAGTGATATGATATTGCCATCATCATCTTGTGCCTTTGATCTCCATCTCCAAAGCACTGTCATGATCACCATCGTCACCGGCGCGACACCTTGATCTCCATCGTAGCATCGTTGTCGTCTCGCCAACTATTGCTTCTACGACTATCGCTATCGCTTAGTGATAAAGTAAAGCAATTACAGGGCGATTGCATTGCATACAATAAAGTGACAACCATATGGCTCCTGCCAGTTGCCGATAACTCTATTACAAAACATGATCATCGCATACAATAAAAGATTAGCATCATGTCTTGACCATATTACATCACAACATGCCCTGCAAAAACAAGTTAGACGTCCTCCACTTTGTTGTTGCAAGTTTTATGTGGCTGCTACGGGCTGAGAAAGAACCGTTCTTACATACACATGAAAACCACAACGATATTTTGTCAAGTTAGTGCTGTTTTAACCTTCAACAAGGACCGGGCGTAGCCACAGTCGATTCAACTAAAGTTGGAGAAACTGGCACCCGCCAGCCACCTATGTGCAAAGCACGTCGGTAGAACCAGTCTCGCGTAAGCGTACGCGTAATGTCGGTCCGGGCCGCTTCATCCAACAATACCGCCGAATCAAAGTATGACATGCTGGTAAGCAGTATGACTTGTATCGCCCACAACTCACTTGTGTTCTACTCGTGCATATAACATCTATGCATAAACCTGGCTCGGATGCCACTATTGGGGAACATAGTAATTTCAAAAAAATCCTACGCACATGCAAGATCATGGTGATGCATAGCAACGAGAGGGGAGAGTGTCGTCCACGTACCCTCGTAGACCGTAAGCGGAAGCGTTATGACAACGCGGTTGATGTAGTCGTACATCTTCACGATCGACCGATCCTAGTACCGAACGTACGACATCTCCGCGATCTGCACACGTTCAGCTCGGTGACGTCCCACGAACTCACGATCTAGTAGAGCTTCGAGGGAGAGTGCCGTCAGCACGACGGCGTGATGACAGTGTTGATGAAGTTACCTACGCAGGGCTTCTCCTAAGCACCGCTACGATATGACCGAGGTGGATTATGGTGGAGGGGGGCACCGCACATGGCTAAAGATCAATGATCAACTTGTGTGTCTTGGGGTGCCCCGTGGCCCCGTATATAAAGGATCTAGGGGGTGAGGCGGCCGGCCAGGAGGAGGGCACGCCAAGGGAGGAGTCCTACTCCCACCGGGAGTAGGACTCCTCCTTCCCTAGTAGGAGTAGGAGAAGGGGGAAGGAGGAGAGAGGGGGGAAGGAAAGGGGGGCGCCACCCCCCTCCTTGTCCAATTCGGACTAGAGGGGAGGGGGGGCGCAGCCCTGCCTTGGACGCCCCTCCTCTTCTCCAGTTAGGCCCTATAGGCCCATTACACTTCCCGGGGGGTTCCGGTAACCCCCCGATACTCCATTATACGTCCGAACTTTCCCGGAACACTTCCAAAGTCCAAACATAGGCATCCAATATATTGATCTTTATGTCTCGACCATTTTGAGACTCCTCGTCATTTCCGTGATCATATCCGGGACTCCGAACTACCTTCGGTACATCAAAACACATAAACTCATTATACCTATCGTCACCGAACGTTAAGCATGCGAACCCTACGGGTTTGAGAACTATGTAGACATGACCGAGACATGTCTCCGGTCAATAACTAATAGCGGAACCTGGATGCTCATATTGGCTCCTACATATTCTACGAAGATCTTTATTGGTCAAACCGCATAACAACATACGTTGTTCCCTTTGTCATCGGTATGTTACTTGGCCGAGATTCGATCGTTGGTATCTCAATACCTAGCTCAATCTCGTTACCGATAGGTCTCTTTACTCATTCTGTAATGTATCATCCTGCAGCTAACTCATTAGTCACATTGCTTGCAAGGCTTATAGTGATGTGCATTACCGAGAGGGCCCAGAGATACCTCTCCGACAATCGGAGTGACAAATCCTAATCTCGATCCATGCCAACTCAACAAGTACCATCGGAGACACCTATAGAGCACCTTTATAATCACCCAGCTACGTTGTGGCGTTTGGTAGCACACAAAGTGTTCCTCCGGTAATCAAGATTGCATAATCTCATAGTCATAAGAACATGTATAAGTCATGAAGAAAGCAATAGCAATAAACTAAAATAATCAAGTGCTAAGCTAACGGAATGGGTCAAGTCAATCACATCATTCTCCCAATGATGTGATCCCATTTATCAATGACAACTCATGTCTATGGTTAGGAAACCTTAACCATCTTTGATCAACGAGCTAGTCTAGTAGAGGCATACTAGTGACACTATGTTTGTCTATGTATTCACACATGTATTATGTTTCCGGTTAATACAATTCTAGCATGAATAATAAACATTTATAATGAAATAAGGAAATAAATAATAACTTTATTATTGACTCTAGGGCATATTTCCTTCATAACTTTGAGGTGGTTTCGTACCCTACAATAATCTCTTCATTTATTCTCTGCTATTAGTGACTTTGGAGTGACTCTTTGTTGCATGTTGAGGGATAGTTATATGATCTAGTTATGTTATTATTGTTGGGAGAACTTGCACTAGTGAAAGTATGAAACCTAGGCCTTGTTTTGAAGCATTGCAATATCATTTGTGCTCACTTTATGTTTAGTTACCTTGCTGTTTTTATATTTTTCAGATTACAAAAACCTATATCTACCATCCATATTGCACTTGTATCACCATATCTTCGCCGAACTAGTGCACCTATACAATTTACCATTGTATTGGGTGTGTTGGGGACACAAGAGACTCTTTGTTATCTGGTTCTAGGGTTGTTTGAGAGAGACCATCTTCATCCTATGCCTCCCACGGATTGATAAACCTTAGGTCATCCACTTGAGGGAAATTTGTTACTATCCTACAAACCTCTGCACTTGGAGGCCCAACAACGTCTGCAAGAAGAAGGTTGTGTAGTAGACATCAAGCTCTTTTCTGGTGCCGTTGCTGGGGAGGTTAGTGCTTGAAGGTATATCTTTAGATCTTGCAATCGAATCTTTTGTTTCTTGTTTTATCACCAGTCTAGTTTATAAAAGAAAAACTACAAAAAAATGGAATTGAGGGTGCCTCATATGCTTCATATTTTTAATGTCTTTCATGAAAATAAGGAATCCGATAATTGTGCCAAAGTGTTAGAAGAAGAATGCATTAAAATGTTTGTCACTAAATTTTTGAATGATGAGCATGATTGCAATGTTGTTACTATGAATTCTTAGAATATCCATGATGCTAATGATATGCAAAACTACAAGCTTGGGGATGCTATGTTTGATGAATATGATTTTAGTCCCCCAAGTTTTGATGAGAATATTTATTATGATGAAAGCATGCCTCCTCTTTATGATGATTATATTGATGAAAGTGGGTTTGGAAGAGTGTCAACTTTAGGAAGTAATGATCCCACTATTTTGGAGGGTGTTGAATCTTATTGTGATAATTATGTAAGTGAAATTGGAGAGGTCATGACTTTATTTAGTGATGAATCGACTATTTCGGAAGAGGTTCCAATTGATTATGCGAACTAAGTTGCTATCTATGATGATTATTGTGATGACATGTATGCTATAAATAATAATGATAACCATGAAACTTGTCATCATGATTTTAATTTTAAATTGGATTATGCCTCACATGATAGTTATTTTGTTGAGTTTGCTCTTCATTATGCTCTCTTTGTATTTCAAACTTATCTTTTATGTGAGCATCATTGAAATCATCATGCCTAGCTAAAAAGGCATTAAAGAAAAGCGCTTGTTGGGAGACAACCCAACATTTACCCCTACTGTTTTTGTGTCTCCACATGATTAATATACTGTATTAATCATGTTTTATAGCTTTTATTTCAATAAAGTGCCAAGTAGAACCTTTGAAAAGACTTGGGTGAAAGTTAATTTGATCTTGCTGTAAAAAACAGAAACTTTGAGCTCACAAGATTAGCTTTCATTTTTTACAGAAGAGTGATTTTGAGTTGATTCTTTTTGCAGAAGATTAATAGACAAATTTCTCACATACACCAATTTATTTAAGAATTTTTGGAGTTACAGAAGTATTCGATAGTTGCAGATTACTACAGATTGTTCTGTTTTTGAAAGATTCTGTTTTCTATGTGTTATTTGCTTATTTTGATGAATCTATGAGTAGTATCAGAGGGTATGAACCTTAGAGAAGTTGGAATACATTATATATTAGACCAATATGAATTTAAAATGAGTTCACAACAGTACCTAAGTGGTGGTTTTATTTTCCTATACTAACGGAGCTTACGAGTTTTCTGTTGAGTTTTGTGTTGTGAAGTTTTCAAGTTTTGGTAAAGATTCGATGGACTATGGAATAAGGAGTGGCAAGAGCCTAAGCTTGGGGATGCCCAAGGAACCCCAAGGTAATATTCAAGGAGAACCAAGAGCCTAAACTTGGGGATTCCCCGGATGGCATCCCCTCTTTCATCTTCGTTCATCGGTAACTTTACTTGGAGCTATATTTTTATTCTCCACATGATATGTGTTTTGCTTGGAGCGTCATGTCATTTTATTTTGTTTTGCTTGCTGTTTGAATAAAATACCAAGATCTGAAATTCTTAAATGTTAGAGAGTCTTCACATAGTTACATAATTATTCGACTACTCATTGGTCTTCACTTATATCTTTTGAAGTAGTTTGTCATTTGCTCTAGTGCTTCACTTATATCTTTTTAGAGCACGATGGTAGTTTTATTTTGAAGAAATTGATGAACTCTCATGCTTCACTTATATTATTTTGAGAGTCTTAAACAACATGGTAATTTTCTTTGGTTATGAATTTAGTCCTAATATGATGGACATCCAAGAGCGATATAATAAAAACTTTCATATAATGTGCATTGAATACTATGAGAAGTTTGATTCCTTATGATTGTTTTGAGATATGAAGACGGTAATATTAGAGTCATGCTAGTAGAGTAGTTATGAATTTGAGAGATACTTGTGTTAAAGTTTGTGATTCACGTAGCATGCACGTATGGTGAACCTTTATGTGATGAAGTTGGAGCATGATTTATTTATTGATTGTATTCCTTATGAGTGGCGGTCGGGGACGAGCAATGGTCTTTTCCTACCAATCTACCCCCCTAAGAGCATGCGGGTAGTACTTCCTTTCTATAACTAATAGATTTTTGCAATAAGTATGTGAGTTCTTTTGACTAATGTTGAGTCCATGGATTATACACACTCTCACCCTTCCACCATTGCTAGCCTCTCTAGTACCGCACAACTTTCGCTGGTACTATACACCCGCCATATACCTTCCTCAAAATAGCCACCATACCTACTTATTATGGCATTTCCATAGCCATTCCGAGATATATTTCCATGCAACTTTCCACCATTCCGTTTATTATGACACGCTCCATCATTGTCATATTGCTTTCATGATCATGTAGTTGACATCGTATTTGTGGCAAAGCCACCATTCATAATTTTTCATACATGTCACTCTTGATTCGTTGCACATCCCGGTACACCGCCGGAGGCATTCATATAGAGTCATTTTTTGTTCTAAGTATCGAGTTGTAATTCTTGAGTTGTAAGTAAATATAAGTGTGATGATCATCATTATTAGAGCATTGTCCCAGTGAGGAAAGGATGATGGAGACTATGATTCCCCCACAAGTCGAGATGAGACTCCAGACTAATGTTGTCACTTTCATATACTAGTGGGAATTTTCCATTATAGAACTTGGCTTGTATATTCCAATGATGGCTTCCTCAAAATGCCCTAGGTCTTCATGAGCAAGCAAGTTGGATCACTACAAAAAAAACACTTCCGTGATGATACGTGTTTGTCACAGTAGGTCGCATTTTTTGTCATGCATGTACATCCATGACGATTTTATGACAGAATCAAGATAGTCATACCTGTGTTGTCGTAGAAGTGTTCCATGACATTACGAAAATTGTCATCACGGATGTGTCCACTTCCATGACGATAAATCGCGCGTCACAGAAGTGCTTTCGTCAAGGGTGACCGACACGTGGCATCCACCGTAACGGAACGCCGTTAAGCTATCGGGTCGGGTTTTGGATCCGATAACCCGTTAACAGCCCCGACCAATGGGGATTTTCCACGTGTAAAATCATCATTGGCTGGAGGAAACACGTGTCGGCTCATCGTTGGGACAGATGCCATCCACTCATTGGATAGAAGGCACCTATGATACGTCGACACGTGGCATGGCCCAACAGAGGCCCATTCCTGTGAAAAGGCCGGCCCGTTTGACTTGGTCAAAAGGTGGCGGGCTGGCCCATGGAAAGCCTGTTAATGGCCTGTTTGCATATAGCCCATTTATAGCGTGCTAACCCAAGGCCCGTTACGCCCTATCCGAATTAGGCCCAGTAGTGTCATCCGGGTCATCCAATATGATTCCAACCCGTTTTCACTTCTGGCCCATGTATGGCCCATGGCGTCTTTTGGCCCATATGAGACCCTTTGTAACTCTTGGCCTATTAACAGCCCGTGGTGAAACTGGCCTGTAATGAACAGTGTATCACTTTACACCCATTAACGGCCCGTGGTGAAACTGGCCCGTAATGAACAGTGTATCACCTTAAACCCATTAACGGCCCATTATTCCGTTAGGCCATTTCCAGCCCGTGTTATCTTTCGGCCTTCTCAGAGCCCATTTATTCTTGGGCTCATTTCCAGCATTCGTTTACTTACGGCCCGTTACTGTCATTTTCTGCTTGTGGGCCAAATTCAGCCCGTGGTTACAATTGGCCCGTTTGTGGTCCGTTAATATGTTGGGCCATTTTCATAGCATCATCAAATACGGCCTATTAACGATGGCCCGTTATGGTCAGCCCATGAACGGACGATTCCAACTCTAGCCCGTTTACGGCCATCATGCGGTCTGTTTGGCCCATGTTTGGCCAATCGATCATACGGCCCGTATAAGGCCCATTGATAATACGGCCCGCAGAAGGCCCATTGTTTCTAAGGCCCGTAGAAGGCCCATTGTTTCTACGGCCCGTAGAAGGCCCACTGTTTCTACGGCCAGTAGGAGGCCCAGTGTCACTACAGTAAATATTAGCCCATGGTTATTGCGGCCTAGTTTTAAAAAATAGGTTATTGCAGCCACTAGCAAACCGCGGAAAAAGAACTGCAATGACTACAAGCAAACAAATAAACAAGACAACACGGAAATAAATAAGCAAGCAACTAACGCTAGGCTATCACGGCTATTACACATATTACATGCCTAGTGCAAATATAGGGAACAAAGCAGCATATCATATACACTGGTTGTCAAAGTTGGCGACCAGCGCAAATAAACGCCGCAGCAAAACAAATCCAGAACTGAAACCACTTCAGAAGATCTTCTTGATAACCCGCAAGTATACCGAATAGTTGTAGCCTCTTTCGATAAGTAAGAGTGTCGAACCCAACGAGGAGCTAAAGGTAGAACAAATATTCTCTCAAGTCCTATCTGCCACTCACACAACAATCCCCTTACTCGGGTTTGTGTTTCAGTCACTCACGCAACCCACTATAAGTGAATCAAGAACGCATTGCAACACCCTACAACGGGAATCCCTCACGCTTGCGCGACACGGAGGGCACCATAGGACAGCACCAATAATAAAACATGCATCTCAAACCAATCATAGCAATTCATCAATCACCGATAGGACAACGGAAATCTACTCAGACATCATAGGATGGCAACACATCATTGGATAATAATATGAAGCATAAAGCACCACGTTCAAGTAGAGGGTACAGCGGGTTGCGGGAGAGTGGGCCACTGGATATAGATGAGGGAAGGTGATGGAGATGTTGGTGAAGATGGCGGAGGTGTTGGTGAAGATCGCGGTGATGATGATTGCCCCCGGCGGCGTTCCGGCGCCACCGAAAGCAAGGGGGAGAGAGCCCCCCTCCTTCATCTTCTTCCTTGACCTCCTCCCTAGATGGGAGAAGGGTTTCCCCTCTGGTCCTTGGCTCCCATGGCTTGGGAGGGGCGAGAGCCCCTCCGAGATTGGATCTATCTCTCTGTTTCTGCGTTCTCTGATTCTGCCCCTTCACCGTTTCCTTTATATCTGGAGATCCGTAACTCTGATTGGGGTGAATCTTTCGCCCAGATTTTTCTCGTAAAATTAGCTTTCTTGCGGCAAAAGAAGGGCATCAACCGCCTTACAGGTGGCCCACGAGAGTCCAGGGCGCGCCCAGGGGGAGAGGGCGCGCCCCCTGTCTCGTGGCCACCCCGGACACCATTTCGCATTGATTCTTCCTCCGGAAATCCCAAATATTCCAAAATAATTCTTCGTCCATTTTTATCCCGTTTGGGTTCCATTTGGTATTGGTTTTCTGCGAAACATAAAACATGCAACAGACAGGAACTAGCACTGGGCACTGGATCAATATGTTAGTCCCAAAAATAGTATAAAAAGTTGCCAAAAGTATATGAAAGTTGAAGAATATTGGCATGGAATAATAAAAAATTATAGATACGATGGAGACGTATCAGCATCCCTAAGCTTAATTCCTGCTCGTCCTCGAGTAGGTAAATGATAAAAAAAGATAATTTTTGATGTGGAATGCTACCTAGCATAATCTTGATCATATGTCTAATCATGGCATGAATATTAAGACATGAGTGATTCAAAGCAATAGTCTATCATTGGACATAAAAAACAATAATACTTCGAGCGTATCAATAAAGCAATCATGTCTTTTCAAAACAACAAGGCCAAAGCAAGCTTATCCCTACAAAATCATACAGTTTGGCCATGCTTCATTTTTGTCACACAAAATGCTCCCATCATGCACAACCCTGATGACGAGCCGAGCAATTGGTTCATACTTTTTAATGCGCTTCAGCTTTTTCAACCCTCACGCAATACATGAACGCAAGCCATGGATATAGCACTATAGGTGGAATAGAATATAATGGTGGAGATTTATATGGAGAAGACAAAAAGGGATAAAGTCTCACATCAACACGGCTAATTAATGGGCTATGGAGGTGCCCATCAATTGATGTCAATGCAAGGACTAGGGATTGCCATGCAACGGATGCACTAGAGCTATAAGTGTATGAAAGCTCAAACTGAAAACTAAGTGGGTGTGCATCCAACTTGCTTGCTCATGAAGACCTAGGGCATTTGAGGAAGCCCATCATTGGAATATACAAGCCAAGTTCTATAATGAAAAATTCCCACTAGTATATGAAAGTGACAACATAAGAGACTCTCTATATGAAGAACATGGTGCTACTTTGAAGCACAAGTGTGGAAAAAGTATAGTAACATTGCCCCTTTTCTTTTTATTTTTTTCGGTGGGCTTCTTTGGCCCCCTTTTTTATTTAGGCTTCTTTGGCCTTTCCTTTTTTCCTTTTTTTTCTTTTTTATGGGGCAATGCTCTATAATGATGATCATCACACTTTTATTTACTTACAACTCAATATTACAACTCGATACTAGAACAAAGATATGACTCTATATGAATGCTTCCGGCGGTGTACCGGGATGTGCAATGATCTAGCATAGCAATGACATAAAAAAACGGACAAGCCATGAAAACATCATGCTAGCTATCTTACGATCATGCAAAGCGATATGACAATAAATGCTCAAGTCATGTATATGATGATGATGGAAGTTG
This sequence comes from Triticum dicoccoides, assembly GCF_002162155.2. Taxonomy (NCBI): domain Eukaryota; kingdom Viridiplantae; phylum Streptophyta; class Magnoliopsida; order Poales; family Poaceae; genus Triticum; species Triticum dicoccoides. The sequence continues at coordinate 621,667,417 of NC_041383.1, forward strand.
CATGGCGATATATCTCGGAATGGCTATGGAAATGCCATGATAGGTAGGTATGGTGGCTGTTTTGAGGAAGATATAATGAGGCTTATATGTGATAGAGCGTATCATACCACGGGTTTTGGATGCACCAACGAAGTTTGCACCAACTCTCGAGGTGAGAAAGGGCAATGCACGGTACCGAAGAGGCTAGCAATGATGGAAAGGTAAAAGTGCGTATAATCCATGGACTCATATTAGTCATAAAGAACTCATATACTTATTGCAAAAGTTTATTAGCCCTCGAAGCAAAGTACTACTACGCAAGCCCCTAGGGGGATAGATTGGTAGGAAAAGACCATCGCTCGTCCCCGACTGGCACTCATAAGGAAGACAATCAAAGAAACACCCCATGCTTCAAATTTGTCACACAACGGTTACCATACGTGCATGCTACGAGACTTGCAAACCTCAACACAAGTGTGTCTACAATGCACAACCACCCACTAGCATGACTCTAATATCACCATCTTTACATCGCAAAACTATTGCAAGGAATCAAACATATCATATTCAGCGATCTACAAGTTTATGTAGGATTTTATGACTAACCATGTGAATGACCAATTCCTGTCATCTCTCTAAATAGATATAAGTGAAGCAAGAGAGTTTAATTCTTTCTACAAAAGATATGCCCACGCTCTAACAAATATAAGTGAAGTAAAAGAGCATACTATAAATGGCGGTTTTCTATGTGAAGAGAAACAGGCAATCCAAACTTCAAATGATATAAGTGAAGCACATGAAGCATTCTATAAAGCCATACTCAAAAGATTTAAGTGAGGTGCAATGAGCATTCTATAAATCAACCAAGGACTATCTCATACCAGCATGGTACATAAAAGAAAATTGAAAACTAAATACAAAAGACGCTCCAAGACTTGCACATAATGCATAAACGAAACGGATACGAAAACATACCGATACTTGTTGAAGAAACAGGGGATGCCTTCCGGGGCATCCCCAAGCTTAGACGCTTGAGTCTCCTTGAATATTTACATGGGGTTCCTCGGGCATCCCCAAGCTTGATCTCTTGCCTCTCTTCCTTTTCCTCACATCGAGACATCCTCGATTAGACACTTCATCCACACAAAACTTCAACAGAAAACTCGGTAAGATCCGTTAGTATAATAAAGCAAATCACCACTCTAAGTACTGTAGCAAACCAATTCATATTTTGTTTTTGCATTGTGTCTACTGTAATATAACTTTTCCATGGCTCAATCCACTGATATAAAATGATAGATTCATCAAAACAAGCAAACTATGCATCAAAAACAGAATCTGTCAAAAACAGAACACTCTATAGCAATCTGAACATCCACCATACTTATGGTACCCCAAAAATTATACAAAAAATAGAACAAATAAACAATTTGTACAGAAATACAGTCCAAAATGAATCATAACCATTTGACGTTCTAGTTAAAAATGTAAAATCGTGCACGACAGCCAAAGTTTCTGTCCTGCACCGTACAAACCAACAAGCATTGTAAACATCCTAAAGGCAAACCTTGGCACATTATTTTTATAATAAAATGGAATTGTACAAGGGGATAATTATTTTTGATGAAAAGTTTCTGTAATCAAGATTCACAAAGTTTCTGTGAGCATTAACAAAGTTCAAGGAGCTCTCCCACTTCAACAATGCTTGTCTTTCTCACTTTCACTTTCCTTTTTGAAATTTTTTTAGGTTCCCCTCTTTATTTTTTTTGTTTTTAAACTATATAAAAGCACTCAATAGAAATAATTGACTCTCTAAAACTTCCGGGTTGTCTCCCTGGCAGCGCTTTCTTTAAAGCCATTAAGCTAGGCTTTTAGTGCTCAAGTAATGAATCCACCCGGATCCCAAGGTATATCAAAGCCAATTTTAATTAACAATGATTTGTAATTTAGTAGTGAGCACAAAGTAACATATATCAAGCAACAACGAAGTCTAACTCTCTTCCTATGCATCAGCATGTCATAAAAGAACAATTCATGCACACCAAGTAAAGGCCAATGCATAGTATAAGCAGTTTCTTGCAATTTCATCGTGTTGGAAACATAAAGAGGCGGAGATGTAGTTCCTCTCTCATAATAATTGCAAGTAGGAGCAGCAAGCACATGCATATTACATTCATCAAAATCATCATGTGCAATGGTAATAGGCAACCCATCAATATAATCCTTAATAAGCACAAGCTTCTCCGATAAAGTGTAGTAGGGAGAATTCAAAAAGATAATAGGACTATCATGCGTGGGTGCAATAGCAACATTTTCATGTTTAGCATAAGGAACTATAGCAAGTTCATCTCCATAAGCATAATTCATATTGGCATCTTGGCCACAAGCATAGCAAGCATCATCAAAAAGGGATATTTCAAACAAATTCAAGGGATCATAGCAATCATCATAGCAATCATCCTTCGGTAAGCACGAAGGGGAATTAAATAATGTATGAGTTGGAGGGTTACTCTCATTAGAAGGTGGGCATGGGTAGCTAATCCGCTCTTCCTCCTTTTGTTCTTCGCTCTCCTCATCATCTTTTTCATCCAATGAGCTCACAGTTTCATCAATTTCTTCTTCCATAGCTCCCTGCATAATATTAGTCTCTTCTTGGACAGCGGAGACTTTCTTCATAAAAGCATTAATATAATAATTGTATTCATAATTTTCATAGCAATATCTAAGTATAGCAAGATTTTCAGGCCTATAACTATAATCATCAAAAGCTTCATACTTTTCAAATAAAGCTTCAATTTCATAAGCAGCCTTAAAAGCAACAAATTCTTATATTTGTTCCACATCATAGTAATCATATATACCTTTAGCATAAGAAGCTAAGGTTTCATTATCATTATATTTGCATGAAAAGGGAAGGTGTGGAGCCTTCATCCTAGAGCAACAAGTAATATCATATCTCAAGCAGAGATTCCAGGCATACCAATGCAACATAATAAATTGATCCCATAATAGTTTCCCTTTTTGTGTCGAGCGATAATCCCTAAAGTATTCACGTTGGTCCAACGTGTCTCCCATTATAAATTTGAATGGGGTTTTCACGGGATTATCAAAGTAGTACATAATATCTTTCACATAATGAGCATTGGGGGTTTTAGGAGTTACCCCATCTACAAGATTAGCAAGTACCTCTAATTTTTTTTGGTATTTTGTGTTCCATATCCATAACTAATGATAAAGAACAACTAAGAACATCAAATAAAAATTACTTAGTGATAAAGCAAACAAGCACACACGAGAATATTCACCCCACGCTATGACTCCTCGGCAACGGCGCCAGAAAAAGGTCTTGATAACCCACAAGTATACGGAATAGTTGTAGCCTCTTTCGATAAGTAAGAGTGTCGAACCCAACAAGGAGCTAAAGGTAGAACAAATATTCTCTCAAGTCCTATCCGCCACTGATACGACTCTACGCACGCTTGACGTTCGCTTTACCTAGAACAAGTATGAAACTAGAAGTACTTTGTAGGTGTGATAGGATAGGTTTGCAAGATAATAAAGAACACGTAAATAAAAAGTAGGGGCTGTTTAGATAAAGAAACAATAAAGTAAATATAGAGAGTGTGGAAAAGTGGTGGTAGGAGTTGTGAAATTGTCCCTAGGCAATTGACTATGTTACTAGACCGGTAATCACTATTGCAATTCTATTTGAGGGAGAGGCATAAGCTAACATACTTTCTCTTCTTGGATCATATGCACTTATGATTGGAACTCTAGCAAGCATCTGCAACTACTAAAGATTCATTAAGGTAAAACCCAACCATAGCATTAAAGTATCAAGTCCCCTTTATCCCATACGTAACAATCCCCTTACTCGGGTTTGTGTTTTAGTCACTCACGCAACCCACTATAAGCGAATCAAGAACTCATTGCAACACCCTACAGCGGGAATCCCTCATGCTTGCGCGACACGGAGGGCACCATAGGACAGCACCAATAATAAAACATGCAACTCAAACCAATCATATCAATTCATCAATCACCGATAGGACAACGGAAATCTACTCAGACATCATAGGATGGCAACACATCATTGGATAATAATATGAAGCATAAAGCACCATGTTCAAGTAGAGGGTACAGCGGGCTGCGGGAGAGTGGGCCACTGGATATAGATGGGGGAAGGTGATGGAGATGTTGGTGAAGATGGCGGAGGTGTTGGTGAAGATCGCGGTGATGGTTATGGCCCCCGGCGGCGTTCCGGCGCCACCAGAAGCAATGGGGAGAGAGCCCCCCTCATCCTTCTTCTTCCTTGACCTTCTCCCTAGATGGGAGAAGGGTTTCCCCTCTGGTCCTTGGCTCCCATGGCTTGGGAGGGGCGAGAGCCCCTCCGAGATTGGACCTATCTCTCTGTTTCTGCGTTCTCTGATTCTGCCCCTTCACCGTTTCCTTTATATCTGGAGATCCGTAACTCCGATTGGGGTGAATCTTTCGCCCAGATTTTTCTTGTAAAATTAGCTTTCTTGCGGAAAAAGAAGGGCATCAACCGCCTTACGGGTGGCCCAGGAGAGTCCAGGGCGCACCCAGGGGGGAGGGCGCGCCCCCCTGTCTTGTGGCCACCCCGGACACCGTTTCGTGTTGATTCTTCCTCCGAAAAAATCCCAAATATTCCAAAATAATTCTCCGTCCGTTTTTATCCCGTTTGGATTCCGTTTGATATTGGTTCTCTGCGAAACATAAAACATGCAACAGACAGGAACTGGCACTGGGCACTGGATCAATATGTTAGTCCCAAAAATAGTATAAAAAGTTGCCAAAAGTATATGAAAGTTGAAGAATATTGGCATGGAACAATCAAAAATTATAGATACGACGGAGACATATCAGATCTCAAGAAACAATATCCTGGGTACCCATAATGCTGGCAAGATGCTTAGTAAGCTTATTAACTTTCTCTTGTTTGGCGCTTAAATCCTCCAGCGCTTGCTGTTGCACCAGGAAATATGCATCTGAATTCTGCAGGGACTTCCTCAGTCCTTTAGCTTCCTGTCGCAGCACATCTGATCGATGTCTTTCAACTTGAAGTTGAGACTCAAGAAGACGAGTTGATTCAGGCAGCAAGTTCAAAGAGCTTGTGCCAGCAGTAGTGGCCAGTAACTTTTACACTACATCAAGACAGGACTTTTGGGTTCTCTCACTGTCGTCAAAATAGTTTTTATCAGCTTTCTTGGAGACCAACAGGGATGTCTCACTATCTTGAACCTTATCTGCATTACTTCCTTTACCATTGGATAACGCGGTACTGTTCTCCAATATTTTGTCCGCATTCTAAAAGAGAAACAAGCAGACACATAACATGTTTACCATGTTGTATATGAAACTCATTTTGGTAAATGTGTTCAATACTAAATTGGACAGGATAACAGCATGAAACAAACATATATCTATGTACCATGGTCACTTTATGGTCTATATCATTCTAGTTTTTGTTGCCAAATCAAGATAGAGACACAGTTCAAATAATATTTGTTCAAGACAAAGCAGAATAGACAAAATATAAGTGTGGGTAACTATAGAGCAATAACAACACTTGTAATGTGCATGACATGAGAACATAACTGTTTATTCAATTGAAACTGAAATCAACATAGAGCAGGTTACAACTGCAAACCAGTTAAAGAAACAGGTTTAAAACATACCTGTTGCGCCATTGGAGTTTCAATTCCATCCTTCAAATTTGAAAATAGTTGGTATGAGTAAATACAGTAATGCAAGAGCAAAGGAGTATGAACCATAGCTATAGAACCTATCCTGAGAACAAATCTTCTTCTCCTTTAAGCGTTGAGTTGGGATTCAGAGTGGTGGTCCTCGTGCTTTGGGCACTGCAGTTCCCTTACTAACTGCTCGTGTTTGGGTGCTCTGTGGTGGAGACGGTGCCGTGTCAACTGGAACTGGGTTACTATCTGCAGGGGTTGGGGTTAGAAGGGGTGTAGTTGGTTCTCTGTCCAACTGGGTAGGGGTACAATCTGCGAGAGTCTGGGTTATGTGTGGTGGATCTGGTCCTTGGGCAAGTACAACCGTGGTTCTATCTGCATCAACTGGTAGCACTATCTTTTCTGAAGACCGTGTTGTTACTCCCTTAGATACTGCCATCACGCTCTCCAATTCAAATGGTTGATAAACAAGAAAAGTAATTGAAAGTATATACATTGTATGATAGACAGGTTCAATGGATAGTGGGGAATAAAAGAGGGTATGAAATAATTCATATTTATGTTGTCTAACCAAACAGGATAGCATGACACAATTTCACATATATGATGGCTAACTAAACAGGATAGCATGACACAATTTCACATTATGATGGCTAACTAAAAAAGATGGAAAGACATAGTTCAAAATATGAGACTATGTAAACATGATGACATGACATAACTATATAATGTGTTTATTAAATAGGTTGGCATGCCATAATTCACATACATTCACGGATAGAATGCCATAATTCAAAATATGATGACTGTAAACACTAAACATGATGAGATGATATAACTATATGATGTCTTTATTAAATGGGTTGCCATGCCATAATTCAGATAGATGATGTGTATGTACTATGTAAACATGATGGCATGATATAATTCAAATATATGATTTATATAGTAAGCAAGTAAGCAGATGGCAATCCATATATGATGTAAAAACTAAGCAATGCAAGACAACATGCCTGACATGGGTAATATAACCCTGCCAAGTTTGAGCATAGACCTCAGGGGGGGAATAGGACTGGTCATCAGTCTCTGAATCCTCCTCTGAGGAGCTCTCTGTAACCAGCAAGATGTCTGCTTCAGCAGGTAGCATTGTCTGCTCTGAATACCTTGTTTTCACTCCAGATACTTCCATCGCCGCTTCAAATGGTTGATGCATAGGAAGAGTAGTTGAATATACAAACATTGTCGACAAATGGAACACGTAATACAAAAAAATGATAGCATGATATAATTCACATACATGATGATTGGCTAAATAGCATGGCATTGCATAATTCACATATATAATGCCTTTGCAACAAGATAGCATTGTATAATTCACATATATAATGTCTTGCAACAAGATGGCAATGCATAATTCACATATATGGTAATTAGACACTGAACAGGTGGCATTCACACAAAGCATGTCTAAACTAATCAAATGACATAGCAATTCGAGACACCATACGCACGATATGAGCAACATAACCCTGCCAAATTAGAGCATACACCTCGGGGGGGGGGGGGATAGGACTGGTCATATGTCTCTGAATCCTCCTCTGGGGAGCTATCCGTAACCAGCGAGATATGCACTTCATCAGATAGCATAGTCTGCTCTGAAGACCTTGTTTTCACTCCAGAATTTGCCATCACTGTGTCAAATGGCTTATGCACACGAAGAGCAGTTGAATGTACTAACATTGTTGACAAATGTAATATGTAACAAAAAAAAGGATGGCCTGATATAATTTACATATAAGATGACTGGCTAAGTAGGATGACATTGCAAAATTCACATATATGATGCCTGGCTAAACAAGATGGCGTTGCATAATTCACATAAACGATGAATAAACTAAACAGATGGCATTCGCACAAAGGATGTCTAAACTAAGCAGATGACATATTTGATGTATAAAGTAAGCAATGCAAGACACCATATGCATGATATAACCAACATCAGCATGCCAAGTTAGAGCGAAGACCTCAGGGGGTAAATAGGAGTTGTCTTCTCCTTCTGAATCCCCCTCAGAACAGATATCTTCCTCTCGATTACAATCCGAAATGCATGGAGGGGGGGCTGCCTTTGCGCCTACCATGGAGCGACGTCTGCATGAAATTTTATTGCCACGCAAGGCTCGTCTCTTTTGCTCTACATGTTCAGTTCCATTGTTTACAATAACTGTCATGCATAGGAATAAAACATAGTGAGATTATGTACGGAGTGCATGCAGAAATCCAGAGTGATGGTAGCAACCTATGGATAGACCCAAAACCAATAATAGCAGGCAGATAATGGCTTTAGTTAAAAAATACAGATAATGGCTTCTTTACTGTTTGTTTCCCACCCAACATGAAACTCATAGTAGACACCGGAGATTAACCAGATAGTAGATAGATACTATTGATAGCGGCCCCGATATGTACGCCACAACCATTTAAAAACTCAAGTTTGACCATTAGTTTGGAGCTGACTCAGAGTCTAATCGGTGAACAGGACGATAAAGTAGCATGTAATATTAAGCGATGCATAACGTAAGCAGACACGAAAGAGTGCGACCTCTCTTGCGGACCCGTGTAGTCCTCGAGGTCATCTGCTCGGCTGATGATGGTAATGCAGTTTTCATGGATGCCAACGGCGGGGAAGAAGATCTGAGGCGGCGAAAGACAGTCTGGAGGCCGGATCCTTGCTGTGCTGGACCCTTCTATCGTTGGAGCAGCTGAGCTAGGGTGAACGACGACACAGCATGTCGTGGATTTGTCACGGCAGATGTCCTTAGTGTCAGGACTTAGTTGCGAGGCCAACACATCTATGCGGTAGCTTGAGAGGGGTTGATCGGAACGAGAGACGCAACATACAAGACAAGGATTTAGACAGCTTCAGGCCCCGGGAAACATCATCCGGTAATAACCCTACATGTTGTTTGCGGCTAGATCTCATTATGCTCATCGGGGAGATGCCTCATAAGCCGGCTCCCCTTTAGTTGTGTATAGCCCGAGAGATTGTTTCTTGTTCCTTCCCCCTCTTTGGGGAGCCCGATCCCTGATTATATAAGTTAGAGGGGCGGGTTACATGTGGAGTCCTAGTAGGACTAGGACTAGTCTATCTTTTCTTACAAGTTGAATACAAGTCCGGGTCTAGCTTCCTTCCTCTTAATCCGGCCTACCATAACGTAAGCCGACCTTCTGGGCCTTGAGCCTCTTGGGCCCCCGGGTCTTGTCGCTCCTCTGATCCGCTTGCCAGGTCACCCATAAGTCGCCAGGCTCGGGCGGGCCACTTAGTGTGTCATCCAGTCGGGGCGGGTCATTAGTGAGTCACCAAGTCCGGACGGGTTATACATCCGGCCGGGTCATACCGCGGGTTATATCCCCGACATTAGCCCCCAAGTTTAATTTGGATTTATCCATGTTAAACTAATGTGCAACATAAACACAAGAACAAATTGACAAGTTGTACTCCGGGTTAAATATTCTTGTAAGCCGGCACTTGATCATCCTTAAGTCCTTGTCATCTCCTCCTTCTGGAGAATCCGGGTCAATTGACCAACTTCATAATCAATTTTCTTGTAGAAGAAATATTGTAAATAAAGCATCCATTTGAGTCGGCCTTCAATGGTCTGACTTGACAAAAATATTGGTTTTGAAATATTCAACAGATATTCAGCCGGCTTGAAAATGTAGAACTTGCCAAGCTATGATTTGCAAAATCGTCGGGTTATAAAAACTGATGGTTCTGGGTCATGACTGTTTATAGACGCCGGGTCATGATTGTTGCCAACACCGGGTCATAATTATTGATGATGTCGGGTCAATCTGGTTTGCTCAAAACTGAGAATTTGAAAATATTTCTCCTTATATCCGTGTTACCTGTAGCCCCCAAGTTTTGAGCAGATCAAAATGATGACTTAAGACTTGATTCAATATAAATATTACCACTTTGAAGAAATCCATATTGTTCATCTCAATCACTAGTCAGAATTGAGTATTCCTCATATTTAGCCCCCAAGTGCCGGGTTGTCATGCTTGCAGCAACCCGGGACTTGTAATTGCCTTATGCTCATAAAAACTTCAACCAATGTAGCCCCCAAGGGCCGGGTCATTATGCAATAATAGGCAGGGACTTCGTAAATATAATCATGTATACGTGAGTAGCAACGTGTAACCTCCAAGGGCCGGCTCAGTAAGATAATACTGAACTGGGAATTTTCATTGAAAATAATATCATATGATGTAACTCCCATCCTGGGGCTTGAACCCACATCCACAAGGTTAAGAGCTTTGTGCTTTACCAACTGAACAGTGGATCCTTCAATATAATGGAATAAGGCTTATGTACCTTGAATTTTAACAGGAGCAATTGGTAGCCCTCAAGGGCCGGCTTATTACAATGGGATGAGTCGGGTCTTCAGTAAGGCCAATAAAAAATGAATTTGCATTAGCCCCCAAGTGTCATGGTGCATGCTCGCAGCGACATGAGACTTGCATATTGGATGTCACCTCAACTTGAATAATGTAGCCCTCAAGTGCCGGGTCGTAAGCCTGCAGCGACTCGGGACTATTTCCTCCATTGTAAAATAAATCATGCCCGTTGATAAAAATAATAGCCGTTGCGCTAAAGCAACTTTGAAAACCTCAATCATAATACTGGTTATTGATAATCATAAGAGAAATCCAGCCATGTTGGCTATTGAAGATTTGAATAATATAATCCGGTATGAAAACCTCAATCATTCAATATCATAACAAAAATCCAGCCAAGTTTGGCTATTTAAAGATTTCAAATACCTTATCTGTTGACAAGTAAATCCGGAGTTTAAATACCTGGCGGCTCTTGGCCGATGGCGATTCAATACGCCTTCATTGTAAACCGGAATTTTTATGACCCAGCGGCTTATAGCCTTTTGAGAAAACTCCAGAACGGATAATCATTTTGAAGCATCAACTTTGGTAATGAGCTTGAACTTAATCATTTATATGTCATATTTCTGCAAATCCTGCAGAGAGTTTAAACAACATATGCCCTGGCGACTTAGCATCAAAACCAGAGCGGGTCATAATATCTCACATATAACCACCGTGATATTGAATTTGTACTGTCGACTTACATGACCTGTGCAGTAAGGGTGATAACCCAATCCTTAGAAGCCAATGCTTCCACATAGATGATGATTGTAATAAACTGGCGACTTATAGTCAAAAGTCAAGCCGGGTTAAGCATAAAACACTTACATATATTTGAGATATAATCCCAAAAAGGTCTCAAGTTAAGTAATTGTGGCTGCAATAAACTTTTACCAGAGACAGAATAAAACTTTTTGAGGCTTCTGATTCGGATACGATCAGTAAACCGTTCCAAAGGGGTTAAGCTAAGATTCGAATACGATCATATAGCCCCCAGTGGCTTTGGCGTTGCCGATCAAAGTGGGTATCGACAGCTATGTTCTCTTTGGTTCGAATACGACCTATCTTTGAACAGGAAGCCCCCAAATGACCATAGAAATTGTTTAATGACGCTGATTCAAATAAGATCCACGTCGATTCCCAAAGGGGTTTAGCTATGATTCGGATACGATCAATAAGCCCCCAAGTAGGTTCAGCAGTTTGCTAATCAAAAGGGTATCGACAGCTATGTTCTCTTTGGTTCGAATACGACCTATGTTTGAACAAGAAGCCCCCAAGTGACCATAATAAGATAAATCGTAAGGCAGGATACCCATGTTTTGAACCGTGCATCATGGCAGCAAGTTCTCTTTGGTAACCATTAATTTGTCTGAGATCTCGAACTTGCGAGAGATTAATTCTTTTTGAACCGGAAATGCTTAAACCGGATATTGAGATCCTCAAAGCTTTGTAAGGGACAAATTTACCTTGATCCGGATGTTGAACCGGTTTTGAGAGCTTCAGAGCTTTGCGGGAGAGAGATGTCTCTTGAACTGTATTTTAAACCAGAAATTTTTCTGACGACTTTAAAATATTCGCCAATAAAGCAGTAACCTCCAGGGCCGGGTTATCTTCCCTTCAATGACCCGGAGTTCTTGAATTCTTTGAGATTGGCTAATTTTGCCAAGCCATACCATTGTAGCCCCCGAGTCTCAAGATGACTCGAAGAGTTGGCTTGAGATTCTCCATATTTGACCATAGCAGAAGGTGTATATCATTGGTGGTGATAGCGTGATGTAAGCCCATAGAAGGTTGAGGTGAGTGCGGCGGGTTATAAATGATCCCATATGAGCCGTGTCAGCAACTCGGCCAATGGCTCCTTCCAACTGACTGTTTGAAGTTAACCAAACTGTAGTGGCGATGACTTGTGCGCCTGCCCATTGAACCATCCAGTGCAGACGGCGGTTGATAATATATGATAATTTGCCTCTAATTTGTTGGAAGAGAAACTGGGCTTCCCAAGTAGTGACTTGCTCATACTCAATGAACAGCTCACGCAGACAGGCGCGGCCCGGTGTGTTGATGTAGACCAGGCCGCGAGAGACGGACGGTAAAGATGACCTCAGCATTAGAGGTGGCTTAAATAGATGAAACGGCCGCGGTGTTGTAAACCGGCGCGGACGGGCGATTTAACCACGTCGTTTTGATGTAGTGAACAATTGTCCTGCATCAACAATATTGCAGACCAAGACAAAGATAAACTGCTCTTTGATAAACAATAATGTATACCAATAAAATATATTTTAAATGGATATCACCTGATGTGCCAGGTCGGAAATAATCCGCCATGAAATTGATGATCACTAGGTGAAGTTGAAGTCACTCACGGGTGAGTCGGCTGCGGGAACATACAGATGAGTCGGCCCGGTATTGTAAGCCGGTGCGAACGAGCAAGCCGGCGCGGACGCGTGAACCGGCCGCGAGGGTGGACGGACGATTCGTTCGTGACGTTGTAAGGCGGTGCGGACCGACAAGTCGGCCGGTGCGTTGAAGTAAACCGGACCGCTGTACATGTGTTCGTGAAGCTGTGTGGCACATCCGAACATGCCTCCGCGGTATAATACCACCCCTTTTTATTTTAATGACTGCCCTGCATAAAAATATTACATGCCAGAGTAACTATTGTCGGATGAATTAACATGTATTGATAAAATACATTGGAAAAATAACACCCGGTATTTTGTGAGACAAACACGAACACTGATGATGGATAATGCTCGGTGCGCGTCCTGATGATTTTTCCAATGTACGTGGTACCAATGGTCATCATGTAGTACTCTTGTGAGAAGTACTATTTAGTAGTGCACTTTTGGATTTGCTCCTCCACGTGAGCTAGTAGCACCTGATTAATGCTGGGTTAATTAATCCGGCTATCATGGATACTTCTGTCATTATACTCCCCTCAGGTAGCAGATCACCGGCCGCCGCTGATCGGGGCAGCGGTGATTTTTCTTTTTCAAGCTTTTGGTTCTGATTTTTTTGGCCGGATAAGGCATACAGTGATGTTGGATAATGCTGGACATAGTCCTTCCGATCCATAAGGTAGTATTATTATTTCTTGATTCTCGCGCAAACTCTGCTGCAGTTTTGACCTTCACATGGGACCGAGAGTAGTAGCACTTGGTTTCAATGACATAGCAGATTGCCCCCGGCTTGTTAGCGGTAGCAGTAGCAGCAATCGCTGGATCACCTCATATCCGAAGTATGCTGTCACTGATGATTCCTGTCGAGTTGATTAATCTGAGCTTTTGTTTTCACGGCCGTTAGACCAAAAAGTCAGAAATCCAAAATGGAGCCCTTTGTTTCCACGTGAGAAGTTCCCCGTGGGGGCAATAGAAGTACTAGTGCACACTGAAGTTGTACACACACATACTGGAACTTGGAGAAAGCAGTCAAAATGCCGATTAACACAAGCATATACTCCACGTAGTGTGCCAGACTGCCAGTCCCTCTTTTCCTTGGGTGACCGGCCACAACGAGCAAGCAGCGGAAGGAGTCTGCGGGGGCCAGCTGAGTTGTGTAGCGCGGAGGTGCAGGGTCGTAGCAAAGGCGAATAGCAGCGGCGGTTCAACGGGAGCACCGGCAGGTCTCGGCCTCGCTTTCTTGCAGACAACAGTTAACAATGATCCTCATAGAGCAGCGAGCAGGCGACAGAGCAGTGCACACTTAGCAGTCGTCAGGGGCCCATGGAGGCGGCTCACCGCGAGGGGAGGAACAGCACAGCAGCCCGGCCAGGTAGAAGAGGGCGTTTGGCGCAAAAGCCTGGCGCAGCGCGGACGGAGGCGTCGGGCAGCTGGAGGCGGAGCCGCGGTTGCAACGGCGGCCAACCGGTGGTGGAGCGGCGAGGCGTGGGTGCATGAGGCCGAGCACCAGACGGCGTGGAATAGCAGAACGATAGAAGTAGTTTTCAGAGCAGCGGCTGTGGCTTAGGCCGGCAGCGGCTCAACACTGCTGCTGATGCGCGCCTCGACGAGGCAAATTCAGCAGCAGCAGGCGGCGGGAGGCCGAGGAGCGACAAGCCCCGTGGACAGCGGCTTACTGACGGCGATGAGGCGGAGGCGAACTCACGCATGGAGGGGCCGGCGGTTCAGGAGAACACGCAGAGGTGCAGGTGGGCCACAACGGAGGTGGCTGCGATACCTGGCGGCTCACAGCGCGGGGCGGCCCAACGCGGCAGCTTCAGTTTGGAGACCCGGCGCGCAGGTGGACGCATAACACAGCGTGATGGCGTGACGGTTATTCGGACCAGAGGCCAGGCACGACGGCGACTCAGACGGTAGGCAAGGCGCAACCCGTAGTGGCTGAGGAGTCCGGGTCGTGGCCGTTCTGGCAATTCCATGCTTGTTTCTCCGAGTCGTGGTCGTAGTGAACTTTTAGCAATAATCCAACAATCTTGATCTTTGACAAAACACGAGGTAATGCTTCTGCGTTGGGATTTTGAAGTGACCCTGTAGCACAGTGGAGATTGGGCGGAGAACCTAAATCGGCCTTGCCAACGTGCGAGAGCTTGAAAATAAAACCTGATCTGGCTTCGAATTGGATCACCCGTCGGTTTTGTTAACCCTGACAACTTTTTGGCAGCGCGTGACGCAACCCTAATTTAATTTCTTGAACTTTTCTTCATCCGATGAATTTGCGAACTTTCTTAATCCTTAAAAGAAATCCCTCCAAGAACTCAACACCACCGTGCGCAAGCCCCACGGTGGGCGCCAACTGTCATGTATTTGTCACGGCAGATGTCCTTAGTGTCAGGACTTAGTCGCGAGGACAACGCATCTATGCGGTAACTTGAGAGGGGTTGATCGGAACGAGAGACGCAACATACAAGACAAGGATTTAGACAGCTTCGGGCCCCGGGAATCATCATCCGGTAATAACCCTACATGCTGTTTGCGGCTAGATCTCATTATGCTCATCAGGGAGACGCCGCATAAGCCGGCTCCCCTTTAGTTGTGTCTAGCCCTAGAGATTGTTTCTTGTTCCTTCCCCCTCTTTGGGGAGCCCGGCCCCTCCTTATATAAGTTAGAGGGGCGGGTTACATGCGGAGTCCTAGTAGGACTAGGACTAGTCTATCTTTTCTTACAAGTTGAATACAAGTCCGGGTCTTGCTTCCTTCCTCTTAATCCGGCCTACCATAACGTAAGCCGGCCTTCTGGGCCTTGAGCCTCTTGGGCCCCCTGGTCTTGTCGCTCCTCTGATCCGGTTGCCAGGTCACCCATAAGTCGCCAGGCTCGGGCGGGTCACTTAGTGTGTCATCCAGTCGGGGCGGGTCGTTAGTGAGTCCCCAAGTCCGGCCGGGTTATACATCCGGCCGGGTCATACCATGGGTTATATCCCCGACACAGCAGGAGCAGGACAAACCACGTAAGGTTTTCTTTGACAACTATCTGTAAGAGAAGTAATTCTGTAAGGGCTCGTTTGAATTGGAGGGTTCCAACAATGCAGGGATAGGAAACAGGCAGGAATAGGATAGGAATGTGACACGTCTCCAACGTATCTATAATTTTTGATTGTTCCATGCTATTATATTACCCCTTTTGGATGTTTATGGGCTTTATTTTATACATTTATATTATTTTTGGGACTAACCTACTAACTGGATGTCCAACCCGTATTGCTGTTTTTTTTGCCTATTTCAGTATTTCCAAGAAAAGGAATATCAAACGGAGTCCAAATGGAATGAAACCTTCGGAGGTATGATTTTTGGAACGAACATGATCCAGTGGACTTGGACTGAGGGTCAAGAAGCAGCCGAGGCGGCCACGAGATAGGAGGGCGCACCCCTGTCTCGTGGGCCCCTCGGGTGGCCACCGACGTACTTCTTCCTCCTATATAAGCCTACGTACCCCGAAAACATCCAGGGAGCACCCGAAACACAATTTCCACTGCCGTAACCTTCTGTATCCGCGAGATCCCATCTTGGAGCCTTCGCCGGCGCTCCACCAGAGGGGGAATCGACCACGGAGGGCTTCTAAATCAACACCATAGCCCTTCCGATGAGTTGTGAGTAGTTTACCACAGACCTTCGGGTCCATAGTTATTAGCTAGATGGCTTCTTCTCTCTTTTTGGATCTCAATACAATGTTCTCCCCCTCTCTTATGGAGATCTATTCGATGTAATCTCTTTCTGCGGTGTGTTTGTCGAGATCCGATGAATTGTGGGTTTATGATCAAGTTTATCTATGAGAAATATCTGAATCTTCTCTGAATCCTTTTATGTATGATTGAGTTATTTTTGCAAGTCTCTTCGAATTATCAGTTTGGTTTGGCCTACTAGATTGATCTTTCTTGCCATGGGAGAAGTGCTTAGCTTTGGGTTCAATCTGGCGGTGTCCTTACCCAGTGACAGAAAGGGTTGCAAGGCATGTATTGTATTGTTGCCGAGGCTAAAAAGATGCGGTTTATATCATATTGCATGAGTTTATCTCTCTACATCATGTCATCTTGCTTAAGGCGTTACTCTGTTCTTATGAACTTAATACTCTAGATGCAGGTAGGAGTCGGTCGATGTGTGGAGTAATAGTAGTAGATGCAGGCAGGAGTCGGTCTACTTGTTGTGGACGTGATGCCTATATACATGATCATGCCTAGATAATCTCATAACTATTCACTTTTCTATCAATTGCTCGATAGTAATTTGTTCACCCATCGTAATACTTGTGCTATCTCGAGAGAAGCCTCTAGTGAAACCTATGGCCCCCGGGTCTATCTCTTATCATATTTGCTTCCAATCTACTTTTATTTGCATCTTTACTTTTTGCATCTATATTACAAAATACCAAAAATATATTTATCTTATCAGACTATCTCTATTAGATCTCGCTTTCGCAAGTGGCCGTGAAGGGATTGACAACCCCTTTATTGCGTTGGTTGCGAGTTCTTTGTTTGTTTGTGTAGGTGCGTGGGACTTTTGAGGAGCCTCCTACTGGATTGATACCTTGGTTCTCAAAAACTGAGGGAAATACTTACGCTACTCTGCTGCATCACCCTTTCCTATTCAAGGAAAACCAACGCAAGCTCAAGACGTAGCAAGAAGGATTTCTGGCGCCGTTGCCGGGGAGGTCTTCGCTGAAGTCAAGACATACCAAGTACCCATCACAAACCTATCTCCCTCGCATTTACATTGTTTACCATTTGTCTCTCGTTTTCCTCTTCCCCACTTCACTCTTGCCGTTTTATTCGCCCTCTCTTTCCCAATCTTCTCCTCTCTTTTTCGCTTGCCTTTTTCTGTTTGCTAGTGTGTTAGATCGTTTGCCTTGTCGTTATGGCTAGCTCTATTTTTATCCCTTCGTCTCCCGACTTTGAAGTTCTTCACTTCAAACAAAGACAAGGAGAAAATTTAAAAGATGCTTGGTTCAGGATGCTAGAATCTTATCATAGTTGCGCTGTAGACGTTGATTTCAAGATTTTAATTCGCAATTTTTATGTTGGGTTGACTCTATCCCATAGACAACTCCTTGATTTTGCTGCAAAAGGGTGTTTTATCGAAGTTGATCCTAGTCTCGCTTATGAAATTTAGAGGGGTTAGTAGGAGTACTTCCCCGACAAAAGGGATCACCCTTCTCTCATGAAGGAACCCAAATTTTAGAGAAACTATGTGAATTGCAAAAATTTGTCGAACCACTTAAGAATATTGGTGGGAGTATCAACCGCATGAATAACTTGATTACACTTTGTAATAAGCGGTTGGATGCCTTAGATCAACATATCTCCGAGTATGAAGGGAAACGCAAAGAGCCTCCCGGATCCGAGCATAACCCCATTAAAAAGACAAGTGCCAAAGATGGCACTACTTAGATCTATCTTCGCTTTTATGCCTAGCTAGGGGCGTTAAACGATAGCGCTAGTTGGGAGGCAACCCAATTTTCTTTGTGTTTTTTGTTTTTATTCCTGTTTAGTAATAAATTTTGCATCTACTTTCTGTTTAGATGTGTTTTTATCTTTTAATTAGTGTTTGTGCCAAGTAGAACCTATAGGATAACCTATGATGATAGTTGATTTGATTCTGCTGAAAAACAGAAACTTTGCACTCACGAGAAAAAATTCAATAAATCACAGAAACATGATTTTGCATTGATTTTTTTTTTCTGCTGATCAATAAACAAATTGTACAGTACGTACTATTTTTGTAGGATTTTTAGAGTTACAGAAGTTTGCGTTAGTAACAAATTTCTACAGACTTTTCTGTTTTTGACAGATTCTGTTTTTCGTGTGTTGTTTGCTTATTTTGATGCATCTATGGCTAGTAAAATAGTTTATAAACCATAGAGAAGTCAGAATACAGTAGGTTTAACACCAAAATAAATAAAGAGTGAGTTCATTACAGTACCTTATGTGGTGGTTTTGTTTTCTTTCACTAACGGAGCTTATAAGATTTCCTGTTGAGTTTTGTGTTGTGAAGTTTTCAAGTTTTGGGTAAAGCTTTTATGGACTATGGAATAAGGAGTGGCAAGAGCCTAAGCTTGGGGATGCCCGAGGCACACCAAGATATTCAAGGATAGCCAAAATCCTAAGCTTGGGGATGCCCCGGGAAGGCATCCCCTCTTTCGTCTTCGTTCATTGGTAACTTTACTTGGAGCTATATTTTTATTCGCCACATGATATGTGTTTTGCTTGGAGCATCGTGTATTATATTAGTCTTTGCTTTTTAGTTTACCACAATCATCCTTGCTGTACACACCTTTTGGGAGAAGCCTATTTGATTAGAATTTATTAGAATTTGCTATGTGCTTCACTTATATCTTTTGAGCTTGATAGTTTTTGCTCTAGTGCTTCACTTATATCTTTTAGAGCACGGCGGTGGCTTGATTTTATAGAAATTGCTAGTCTCTCATGCTTCACTTATATTATTTTTAGAGTCTTTTAGAACATCATGGTATTTGCTTTGGTTACAAATTTTTGGTCCTAGAATGATGAGCATCCAAGTTGGGTATAATAAAAACTAGCATATAAATTGAATTGGATGCTATGATCAATTTGTTGCTTGATAATTGTTTTGAGATATAAAGGTAGTAATGTTAGGGTCATGCTAGTGGATAATTATGAAATTGAGAAATACTTTTGTTGAAGTTGGCAAGTCCCATAGCATGTATGTATGGTAAAAGTTGTGTGACAAATTTGTTCCATGAGGTGCTCTTTTGATTGTCTTCCTTATGAGTGGCAGTCGGGGATGAGCGATGGTCTTTTCCTACCAATCTATCCCTCTTGGGGCATGCGTAGTAGTACTTTGCTTCGAAGGCTAAGTAGACTTTTGCAATAAGTATATGAGTTCTTTATGACTAATGTGAGTCCATGGATACACGCACACTCATCCTTCCACTTTGCTAGCCTTTCTTATTATCGCGCAACTCTCGCCGGTAGTGAACCCATTATTTACCTTCCTCAAAACAGCCACCATACCTACCTATTATGGCATTTCCATAGCCATTCCGAGATATATTGCCATGCAACTTTCCATCATTCCGTTTATTATGACACGTTTCATCATTGTCATATTGCTCTTTGCATGATCATGTAGTTGACATCGTATTTGTGGCAAGGCCACCTTCATAATTTTCATACATGTCACTCTTGATTCATTGCATATCCCGATACACCGCCGGAGGCATTCATATAGAGTCATATCTTGTTCTAGCTTTGAGTTGTAATTCTTGAGTTGTAAATCCATAAAAGTGTGATGATCTTCATTATTAGAGCACTGTCTCAATGAGGAAAGGATGATGAAGTCTATGATTCCCCCACAAGTCGGGATGAGACTTTGGACTTTACAAAAAGAAAAAAGAAAAAAAAAGAGGCCAAAGAATAAAAAGAAAAAAAGAGAAAAAGAAAAAAAGGAGAAAAAATAAAATGAGAGAAAAAGAGAGAAGGGACAATGCTACTATCTCTTTTCCACACTTGTGCTTCAAAGTAGCACTATGATCTTCATGATAGAGAGTCTCATATATTGTCACTTTCATATACTAGTAGGAATTTTTCATTATAGAACTTGGCTTGCATATTCCAATGATGGCCTTCCTCAAAACACCCTAGGTCTTCGTGAGAAAGCAAGTTGGATGCACATCCACTTAGTTTCTTTTGTTGAGCTTTCATATATTTATAGCTCTAGTGCATCCGTTGCATGGCAATCCCTACTCACTCACATTGATATCTATTGATGGGCATCTCCATAGCCCGTTGATACGCCTAGTTGATGTGAGATTATCTTCTCCCCTTTTTTTCTCCTTACAACCACCACCATTTACCACCATAGTGCTATGTCCATGGCTTGCGCTCATGTATTGCGTAAGAGTTGAAAAAAGCTGAAGCGCGTTAAAAAGTATGAACCAATTGCTCGGCTCGTCATCAGGGTTGTCCGTGATGGGAGTATTTTGTGGAATGGAAATGAAGCATGGCCTAACTATATGATTTTGTAGGGATAAGCTTTCTTTGGCTATGCTATTTTGATAGGACATGATTATTTGTTAGTATGCTTTGAAGTATTATTATTTTTATGTTTTATAAGCTTTTGTCTTGAATCATTTGGATCTGAACATTCATGCCACCTTAAAGAAAATTACATTGAGAATTATGCCAGGTAGCATTCCACATCAAAAATTCTTTTTTTATCATTTACCTACTCGAGGACGAGCAGGAATTAAGCTTGGGGATGCTTGATACGTCTCCAACGTATCTATAGTTTTTGATTGTTCCATGTTATTATATTACCCCTTTTGGATGTTTATGGGCTTTATTTTATACATTTATATCATTTTTGGGACTAACCTACTAACCGGAGGCCCAGCCCGTATTGCTGTTTTTTTTGCCTATTTCAGTATTTCGAAGAAAGGGAATATCAAACGGAGTCCAAACGGAATGAAACCTTCGGAGGCATGATTTTTGGAATGAACCTGATCCATAGGACTTGGAGTGCAAGTCAAGAATCAGCCGAGGCTGCCACGAGATAGGAGGGCGCCCCCCTGTCTCGTGGGCCCTCGGGCGGCCACCGACGCACTTCTTCCTCCTATATAAGCCTACATACCCCAAAAACATCCAGGGAGCACCCGAAACACAATTTCCACCACGGTAACCTTCTGTATCCGCAAGATCCCATCTTGGAGCCTTCGACGGTGCTCCGCCGGAGGGGGAATCGATCACACAAGGCTTCTACATCAACACCATAGCCTTCCGATGAGTTGTGAGTAGTTTACCACAGACCTTCGGGTCCATAGTTATTAGCTAGATGGCTTCTTCTCTCTTTTTGGATCTCAATACAATGTTCTCCCCCTCTCTTGTGGAGATCTATTTGATGTAATCTCTTTTTGTGGTGTGTTTGTCGAGATTCGATGAATTGTGGGTTTATGATCAAGTTTATCTATGAGAAATATTTGAATCTTCTCTGAATTCTTTTATGTATGATTGACTTATCTTTGCAAGTCTCTTCGAACTATCAGTTTGGTTTGGCCTACTAGATTGATCTTTCTTGCCATGGGAGAAGTGCTTAGCTTTGGGTTCAATCTTGCGGTGTCCTTACCCAGTGACAGAAAGGGTTGCAAGGCACGTATTGTATTATTGCCATCGAGGATAAAAAGATGGGGTTTATATCATATTGCATGAGTTTATACCTCTACATCATGTCATCTTGCTTAAGGCGTTACTCTGTTCTTATGAACTTAATACTCTAGATGCAGGTAGGAGTCGGTCGATGTGTGGAGTAATAGTAGTAGATGCAGGCAGGAGTCGGTCTACTTGTTGTGGACGTGATGCCTATATACATGATCATGCCTAGATAATCTCATAACTATTCGCTTTTCTATCAATTGCTCGATAGTAATTTGTTCACCCATCGTAATACTTATGCTATCTCGAGAGAAGCCTCTAGTGAAACCTATGGCCCCCGGGTCTATCTCTTATCATATTTGCTTCCAATCTACTTTTATTTGCATCTTTACTTTTTGCATCTATATTATAAAATACAAAACATATATTTATCTTATCATACTATCTCTATTAGATCTCACTTCCGCAAGTGGCCGTGAAGGGATTGACAACCCCTTAATTGCGTTGGTTGCGAGTTCTTTGTTTGTTTGTGTAGGTGCGTGGGACTTTTGAGGAGCTTCCTACTAGATTGATACCTTGGTTCTCAAAATCTGAGGGAAATACTTACGCTACTCTGCTGCATAACCCTTTCCTTTTCAAGGAAAACCAACGCAAGCTCAAGACGTAGTGGAATGCACGTGCAAAACAGAGAATTTAAAAACACAGGATTTCTGCCAATCTGGGTGTTTGATTCACAACAATTGGAAGATCACAGGATGCAAAGAAGCATGGTAAGATTAAGTCAAACCGCAAGAAAATGTATGGTTATAATGCTATTATGCTACTATCTCTTAGTCTTGTGATTCATGAATAGGAATTTGAAAAGGAGGACAAGTGAAAATTAAAATTCCTACGTTTTTTCTTTCAAGGAGTCACTAAAGGAACAAATTTGTGTGCTTAGTGGACAATATATATAACATGTGGAGTAAAAAAGAGATGCGACAAGTGTACAACCTCTTTGGCGAAGCCATGTCGATCTCAGCGTGATTGGGTTGGCCGGTGAGGATGCTCCGGCTGACTTTGCTGTCGAAGGAGGGGAAGAAGATCTTTGGTGTCTGGAGATGGAGCCCGAGGTACTGCTCTGTTGTGATGGAGGGTTTCATCGTTGGAGCAGCTCCGGTGAGTTGTAGGACGCCGAGGCTGAAGCAGGACAAGAGAGACAACGAGCAACGTTAACCTGAGTGGAGTTATAATAGCATCTCCAATACATGACGTAAAATAGATAACCACAAAGTGCTAGATGTAAAATACATCAGCCACTCATCTCTGAACTTAACTGTCGAAAGTGAATTTAACTGTCGAAACTGAACTTTACTATCGAAACTGAACTTAACTGTCGAAACTGAATTTTGCTGTCAAAACTGAATTTTTCTGTCGAAACTGAACGCACTAGCAAGGTGCGGCTACACGTCGGTCGACTGACTTTTTCATCTCTGGTCAGTCGATTTTGCAGCCGTTGGATATGAAATCAAGGGCCCGTGGTTCATCTTCAACCTCCACCCCCCTGAGCCTCCAGCCACCACCGGCCAAACAGCAGCCCCCCGCCGCCCGCGGCCGATGGTGCGCCGCCTCGCCCACCCCGAAAACACTCCCCACCGCCGGTTCACCGCTGCCCCGGCCATCCCTCTAGC
>NC_041383.1:621691000-621709540 GCF_002162155.2 Triticum dicoccoides
AAAGTAGATTCAGTCGACTGAGGTGTAGCTAAATCAGAGCAGCATCACAAGTAAGAGCAAGAGCGAGAGCAGCAGCGCGAGCAAGAGCTATAGCAAGAGCAGACTAGGCAGGGGACCGAGAGCAAGAGCAGAGCAGCGGCATGAGCGAGAGCTAAAGCAGCAGCAGCTCCTACTAATGTGGACGTCGCCGCCGAGGGAGCGACGCCGTGGAGGAAGTGGCCGGCGACGCTGCCGTGGATGGAGCCGTGCCGTGTCGGCTCGGGACCGAGCGCCGGCAGCACTGTGAGATCGAATCAAGAAGAAAATGCGGCGATTAGTGTACAACCTCTTTGGTGGCGTCGATTAGGCCGCAGCTTCATCCGAGGAAACGGTGATGATGATGCTCTTTCGGTGGTACAGGTGAAGACGGTGGTGTGGGAATGGAGGTGGCACGAAAGACGAGGGGAACTGTCGGTGTCAAAACCGGCGGATCTCGGGTAGGGGGTCCCGAACTGTGCGTCTAGGCGGATGGTAACAGGAGACAAGGGACACGATGTTTTTACCCAGGTTCGGGCCCTCTCGATGGAGGTAAAACCCTACTCCTGCTTGATTAATATTGATGATATGGGTAGTACAAGAGTAGATCTACCACGAGATCAGAGAGGCTAAACCCTAGAAGCTAGCCTATGATATGATTGTTGTTCGTCCTACGGACTAAAACTCTCCAGTTTATATAGACACCGGAGAGGACTAGGGTTACACAGAGTCGGTTACAATGGAAGGAGATCTACATATCGCATCACCAAGCTTGCCTTCCACGCCAAGGAAAGTCCCATCCGGACATGGGACGAAGTCTTCATTCTTGTATCTTCATAGTCCGGGAGTCCGGCCAAAGGTCGTAGTCCGGCCATCCGGACACCCCCTAATCCAGGACTCCCTCAGTAGCCCCTGAACCAGGCTTCAATGACGACGAGTCCGGCGCGCAAATTGTCTTCGGCATTGCAAGGCGGGCTCCTCCTCCGAATACTTCATAGAAGATGTTGAACACAAGGATAGTGTCCGACTCTACAAAATAGTTTCCACATACCAGCGTAGAGAGAATAAATTCGCGCAAATCTTATCTGCTGACGTATTCCGTAGCGTGACATCATGCCACAACCAAGCCTTTATTCGAATCATTTTACTGTCCCACCTCAGCACGTTTAGCGAGGCGGTTTCCTTGGCACGTCTTGTCAAAGCAGAGATCGTGTCCCCTTATTCCGGGATTCTCATCAATACAGGTGTGGGTAACCCAACCATGCCATGGGTATGACTTCTTAATTGAAAGTGAGTCCCAGACGGTCACGGGGAGGGCTCTTGGTATTCAACCCCTTTATAAAGAGACCAAGGCTTGACTCCTTTCTTTCAATCCCATCAAACCCGCCTCTCGCCTCGAGTTCTAACACCCAAAGCTCCAGATTCAGGCGCTTCGGACCTTCGATGATGTCCGGCTCCGACCTCCAAGGCCGGTGGATGCCTTCCTCCGTTACGGAGGATGACGTGCGAAAGCTGAGAGATGCTAGGTATCTAACCGGCGAAATCTCGCATAGGCTGCCTGCTCCAGGGCAGGCTATCCCCACTCCCCAGCCCAGTGAGAGCGTGGTGTTCACATCTCACTTCCTTCGGGGGCTAGGCTTCCCGATTGATCCCTTCATGAGGGGTCTCATGTTTTATTACGGGCTGGAATTTCACGACTTAGCTCTGGAGTCCATCCTCCAAATCTCATCGTTCATTGTCGTTTGTGAGGCCTTCCTCCATATTACTCCTCACTTCGGACTATGGCTTAAGACCTTCAAGGTAGAACCGAAGATAATCGAGGGACAACACACTGAGTGCGGAGGTGCTATCATAAGCAAGACTGCCGACGCTCCATGGCCCGAGGGCTCTTTTCAAGAGGAGTTCGGCTTATGGCAACGAGAGTGGTTTTACATCACAGTTCCCAGGGGCACCACATGGGTGGCATCACCTGCTTTTCGCTCGGGTCCCCCACCACGGCTAGCGTCATGGGTCAATAAAGGGCTTAACTTGGGGCCGTCCAAGGACGTGCCCTTGCTGCAGGGCCGCATTCAGATCTCCTAGAAAGAGATATCAAGTTGGCCATAGTGGCGCAGGTTATGCTGATTCGCCGCATATTGCCCTGCAAACGTCGCCCCCTCCACCCGTGGGAATTTAATCTGGAGGGACCGCGAGTCCTCCAACATTTTATGGACACGACGCCCATGTAGATGTATAAATTGTTCTTCGGATCACAAGCAATGTGTACGGACTCGTCCGAGGATGCAGGTTTGAGCTGCAATCGCCCGGACACTCAAGTAAGTAGCCTTGTACCAGGACACGCTACCCGTATGTTTATCATAAAAATTTCCCTTAAAAGAGCTATCCTTCGAACAGGAGTGGATAGTGAAAGCAAAGCTTATCAGGTGTCCGGCCCCCCTCCCTGAGACCACGCCGGATCCCGTGTTGACCAGGATGCTGGAGATTGCGCCTTTGGAAGAAGGCGAAGAGGGGAACCAAGAAGCTACCGCCTCCGCGAAGGAGGCTGTCAAGAAAGGAGGAATCGAGAATTCCCCTAACCATGGAAAGAAAAGGACCGCCTTTGAAGACCCGAAGGCGATGGCCTCAAAGCGGGGGAAGAAATCTTCGTCAGAGGGTTCGGCGCCGGAGGGTGCTCCGGCCGCATTACGCCCCCAAGGGGATCAGCTCTCCACCGAGCCGTAAGCAAAGAGAGGGGTTTTAAAATGAGTGACATCCCTGTTTTATTTCTGAGGGAGATAACTGAAATTTTACCTTGCAGTTCGGATCTCAACCCTTCTCAGCAGAGCTCATCTTCAGGGGATCTTCGTCCGGAGATGATGGAGAGAGGAACGCCTCCCCCAGCTGTACCGTCTTGCGAGGCGGGCGACCCCGAGGTGTCATCTCGGAGGGTTTCTCCGAATCCGGCCTTCGAAAAAGGTCTTCGGACGAGTCCGACACCGTCCAGTGCACGGTCGGAGGAGCTGAAGGATCTGTTCGGGCGGGCGTCTATCTCAGAAAAACATCGTGTGTTGATGAACACTGTGATTAGAAGGATTTCATCCGCGGAAAGCGTATTGTACGAGGCCGCCAGGAGTTTACTGACAGGTTTTGAGGTACGCAAAATGATGTACCTTTTGACAGATCCGCATATATAAAACGCGCCCTGTATAGGTAGTAGCCCCTGAGACTCTGTGTGTTGTCAAAAATGACGGCGCGCAGAGGATCATAACCCCAGGTATAATATGTCGCCATTCCTATGTAGGTGGCGAGGTGTTTGGTAGCTAGCCGGACTGACGAATTTGCCGAGCTAAAGCGGCAACTTGACGTGGCAGATGCCGACATCGCACTTGTCAATGAGCGGCTGGACGAGGCACAAGGTATGTAATGTCTCCAAAGACATCTGGTAAGAGGAGCTTGATGCTCGTACCTTATAACATGTGTGCTTAATGCAGATGGTGCCGCTGCCCTGGAGAACCTTCGAGCAAGCCAGGAAAAGCGACGTGGCTGCCTTAAAGGCGGCTGAAGAGCTAAAAGCCAAACGGCTGCTCACTGCCAGAGCAAGAAGGAAATGGCCGAGATGGCTGTAAAATTTAAGGATGCTGCCGACCGTTGTAAGCTTCTTGAAAAAGAAGATAGGGTGGCACAGAAGGACCTAGAAAAGGTCACTGCCGAGGCCAAGGACACTCGCTCTGCAATGAGAGCTATGAAGGAGGAGCTACGTCAGGCCGGAGATATCACGGCTGGAAAGCCCTATATGCTGCGGATGAAGTTAGGGGATCCTAAGTATGCTCCGTTGGACCGGAAGTGGAGTGCGGCGAACACTTATCTGGATTTGGCGGCGAGTGCCGCGGACGCGACCGAACACGTTTGGGGTCTATGACCACGAATTGGAAGAACTTTTTTGGTCGCAGTTCCACAATCCAGAGCGCCCACTTTCGGTATCCAATCGTTTGGCCGCATGGGCTGAGCTGAACAGGTTATCCGGACTCGCCATGAAGCATGTCGTGAGTCATCTATGGCTGAAAGGGCCCGAGCCAAAGAGTTATTTTAGCTTGGTGCAACAGTTTCTTGGTACGGTGCCGCATATTGATGCAATGAAGAGGTCAACGTGCATAGAGGGTGCACATATGGCTCTTGCCCGTGTCAAGACATACTGGGCGGAGATGAAGGCCAGTGTTGTTGCATCCCAGGATTCGGACGAAAGCCGAGTACCTACCAAGCACTACTTTGAGGAAGTTCTGCAGGGCGCTCGTTTAATAGAGACGTAGTGCTCTAAGGATGTTGTGTTCGAATAACATGTGCTATTGTAAAACAATGTTTTGATGGAATATAAAAGCTTTTTTATACTTGTGCTTTCAAGAATTAGAATACCTCCTGTGCGTCCGTTAATGTATATGTGTATATAACCTGAAAGATGGCAGTCTTTGGCTTCAGCCCCCACGCATATAATGCGGGGGTGTTTGCAGAAGGTGCATTTTCATACTTGATCCAATGTCTTGGTCCTATAAAGGAGGTGATAGCGCAACGAACTAGGCAACCGGACTATAATGCTTTATCACTTTCACTTAGCCATAGGAGTTTGACAGTGGGGCTACTGAATAGCCCCTAGGGGCACCGCGCTCACCCGAATTCGGGGCGCGTGTGTGCCTGACCGGGAAACGGCCCTTCGTTAATGCAGAAGAATCCTAAAGATTCCGGCAAGTCATCGAGTGGTTGACCAGTCTCTCGCTATATCATGACAGTTAGTTTTCGGCTTTCTCTACTGAGGTGCTCGCCTGGCCGAACCGGGGCACAATCGCAGTAGTTCTCCTGGTGCCGCCTTAGCCGATAGAGCGGAACGTAAGGCAGCAAAACATAGGAGCCGGGCAAACCCAACATTTGACCAAAGACATGATTTGGAGCTGATGCATATAAGGCCAAACTCGCGACGCCGAACACTACCTAAGGTATTCGGTCTTCATGAAAACGGGCTGAACAAAAGCCCTTGGTAAGAAGCCCCTGGTGTCCAGGTACGCGCAAAATTCTGGCGTGGCCACATGCCAAGACGCCAGCCTCCCCCTCGGTTATAGCAAAAAATCGGGGGATGTTATCAACAAGAGACAGTAAAAAAGGTTTACGCAGGGTCTTAATCTAAAAAGAATCCTTGAAATGGGTCCCTACTGCACGTCTGCGCCTGTGTCTCCGTTGTGCCGTATCCTGTACGGGTGTAGCACGGTGTTCGTCTGTAAAAGAGAGGAACTTAGTTGAAAACAATTGTGCGAGAGATCTATGTTAAAATAAACAAAGTATAATACAGAAAATGGGTAGAATTGAGCTTTATTGTCTCTTGGTGTGAACGGGCAGAGCCCCTTGTACAGGGGTATGCGGCTATTAAGCCTTTGTATGTTTACGCCGGACTCGTCGAGCCATGTCTGGGGTCTCGAACGACCTGTTTAGGTGCTCTAACTAGTAAAGCTGGTTTAGTGTGCGGCTGTCAAGGCAGCCGCACCATCGTCCGCGCTCGAGGAACACTCGATATTTCCCTTTAATGAGATGATGCCTCGTGGACCGGGCATTTTGAGTTTAAGGGATGCATAATGCGGTATTGCGTTAAAGCGGGCGAAAGCTTCACGTCCCAGTAGTGCTTGATAGCTACTTATGAATGGGGCGATGTGGAAGGTTAGCTTTTCGCTTCGGAAGTTGTCGGGGGAGCCGAATATAACTTCTAACAAGAGGGAACCCATATAATGGGTATCTGGGCCTGGCGTGACCCCTTGTAAGGAAGTGTTGCCATGGCGATTTATTGCTGGGTTTATCCCCATTTTGCGGATTGTGTCCTGATATAGCAGGTTTAGATCACTGCCGCCGTCCATTAGGACTTGTGTAAAGTGGAGTCCGTCAATTATCGGATCTAAGACCAAGGCAGTCCAGCCTGCGTTCCGGATACCTCTAGAGTAATCCTGATGATCGAAGGTGATTGGTTGTAACAACCAGTGGTGGGACTCCTCTGGGACAGGCCGTATGGCGCGTATCTCCATAGGCGCCACTCTATTTTTCCCTTTTGTCACATGAAGTGAATTTACTGTTTTGACTTCTTGCGGGAACTTCTTTTGTTCTCCGGTGCTCTGCTTGTGGGGTTCATCGTCATCCTCACTTGGTATGTCGATCCCCTTGTGTTCAGCGTTGAGTTTGTCGGATTGCTTGAAGACCCAACAATCTCTGTGGGTGTGGTTTGTAGGCCTCCCAGGAGTACTATGGATTTGGCATATTTTGTCCAAGATTTTGTTGAGGTTAGATAGCTCGTCCCTATTATCTTTAGGGGACGGCTTTTTCGGATTCTTCCGAGAGCTTTTGAATCCGATGTTGACTGCCGTGCTCTTCGGGCTGTTATCCTTGATCCGCGCTGTTCCTTGCTACAGCGCGGTTTCCCGTTTCCATCTCTGACTTCGGATGTTCTTGGGTCGTTGGTGCTGCTTCTTGCCAACCAGCTATCCTCTCCTGCGCAAAAGCGGGTCATGAGGCTTGTCAATGCGGCCATTGTCCTTGGCTTTTCTTGGCCGAGGTGCCTGGCGAGGCATTCGTCTCGAACGCTATGTTTGAAAGCTGCTAGGTCTTCGGCGTCCGGACAGTCGATTATCTGATTCTTTTTAGTAAGGAATCTATTCCATAGTTTCCGTGCTGACTCTCCGGGTTGTTGAGTTATATGACTTAGATCGTCTGCATCCGCAGGTCGGACATAGGTCCCTTGAAAATTTGCCCGAAAAGCATCCTCGAGCTCTTCCCAATTTCCTATGGTGTTTTCGGGAAGGCTTTTAAGCCAATGTCGGGCTGGCCCTTTGAGCTTGAGGGGTAAGTATTTTATGGTGTGGAGGTCATCTCCTCTAGCCATGTGTATGTGGAGGATATAATCCTCAATCCAGACTCCAGGATCTGTTGTTCCGTCGTATGCCTCTATGTTTACGGGCTTGAATCCCGCTGGAAATCCATGGTCCAGCACCTCGTTGGTGAAACATACGGGATGTGCGGCGCCCCTGTATTTGGGTGTGCCGCGATGTTCGGATATTTGTTGCATTGCATGCTTACTAGAGCTTGCTTTCTTGGCCCGTAGATAGATCTAGTTGGGTCGTCTTTTTGATGCGAACCTTGTGCGGATCGCGTGCCGGATTGAGTGCGGCGCCCTTTGCCGCTCGATGTCGGTCATGGGGTCGTCTATCCGACCTGGTGTCTTCCTTGTTTTTTGACTGTGGGGGCTCTAAGGCCTCCTCATCAAATTCCGGTAGTAATTTTCGCTTCGGATAGCTCTTTGTGTGGTGACTGTCACCGTACTTGTGTGCGGTGTTGAGTACTTTGCCCCATCTGATTCTTAGTGCATCTTTCGCTGTTTTGAGATTCCGCTTCTGCTTTTTCAGGCTACGCGCAGTGGCGACGAGCCTTTGGTGGAGGTTCTTCTTCTCCAGCAACTTGTCCGGCGTGAGGTCGTCCGGACTATTATCTTCGCCGGGGACGGGTTGTTCGGTTTGTTTATCCAAGTTGCCCTGTTCGGACGGTTGCTCGATGGCATGTTCGTCGTCCGCCGGTTCGTCCTACTCTATGGTTGGGTCTCTGTCAAGGTGGGGTTTGGCGTGGCGCTTCCGTCGCCGCTTTGATTGCTTTTCGAGGGAACGATCCCTTGTTGCGCCCTTTTGATCCTCGTCGTTGTTTCTTTTAGGTGTGTCCACCATGTATACATCGTGGGATGAGGTGGTTGTCCAGTGCCCTGTAGGCGCTCGTTCTTGTTCGTCTTCTTCATCAGCATCCATACCGTCGATGTCTTCAGAGTCGAAGTCGAGCATGTCGGTTAAATCATCGACAGTGGCTACGAAGTGGGTGGTGGGTGGGTTTCAAATTTCTTCGTCGTCCGCATCCCAACCTTGCCGACCATAGTCCGGCCAGGGCTCTCCTGATAAAGAGAGAGACTTTAGTGAATTCAGGATGTCGCCAAAGGGCGAGTGTTGAAAGATGTCCACGGCGGTGAACTCCATGATCGGAGCCCAATTGGGTTCGATCGGGAGGGGTGCGGAAGATTCGGAGTCCGGCACCTTGGAGTCACGAGCTCCGCGAAGGACAAGATTGGTGTTCGGCTCGATCGCCGTAAAGATTGCGGCCCCCAAGGTGGCATCCAGCCACCCATCCTCGATCGGCGCAGTCGGCTCCGAGCTAAGGGTCGGAGCGGTAGAGCTAGATCATGCCCATCGTGACAGTGCGGCGCGCTCGGCTGTGGCTCGAATCCACCGAAGATCAAGTCTCCGCGGATGTCAGTCGTGTAGTTTAAACTTCCAAATCTGACCTGATGGCCAGGGGCGTAGCTTTCGATCTGCTCCAGATGGCCAAGTGAGTTGGCCTGCAGTGCAAAGCCGCCGAATACGAAGATCTGTCCGGGGAGAAAAATCTCACCCTGGACCGCGTTGTGGTTGATGATCGAAGAAGCCATCGGGCCTAAAGTTTACGACACAGAGGAACTCTCAATGAAAGCACCAATGTCGGTGTCAAAACCGGCGGATCTCGGGTAGGGGGTCCCGAACTGTGCGTTTACGCGGATGGTAACAGGAGACAAGGGATAAGATGTTTTTACCTAGGTTCGGGCCCTCTCGATGGAGGTAAAACCCTACTCCTGCTTGATTAATATTGATGATATGGGTAGTACAAGAGTAGATCTACCACGAGATCAGAGAGGCTAAACCCTAGAAGCTAGCCTATGGTATGATTGTTGTTCGTCCTACGGACTAAAACTCTCCGGTTTATATAGACACCGGAGAGGGCTAGGGTTATACAGAGTCGGTTACAATGGGAGGATATCTACATATCGTATCGCCAAGCTTGCCTTCCACGCCAAGGAAAGTCCCATCCGGACACGGGACGAAGTCTTCAATCTTGTATCTTCATAGTCTGGGAGTCTGGCCAAAGGTCATAGTCCGGCCATCCGGACACCCGCTAATCCAGGACTCCCTCACGAACGTTGGGGCAGCTCCTTGGAGGTGGAGGACGGGGTGGCTGAACCGGCGGGACGATGAGATCGATGACGGATCCTCATCCGGTACGGTGGATGAGGGACGTCGAGGTGTTGCTGTGGACGACGTCGTCGGGGAGGAGGCTCCAGCTGGGTGGCGGACGGAGCAGGGTGTGGGGTTTCATCGCTTTTTTTCGCGTCCTCAGTGTATGAATGGGTGGGCGGATGGATGGCAGTGGGGAACCATGGCTTAGGGACGCGCTTGTCCAAAATGTGGGGTAAGTTACGAAAGTACCCCCACCGATTTGAGGCGGTTCTTTCGGTTCAGGGGTACCACGGGCATTTTGCGTGTCGGGATTTCATAGGAGGTGGGAGTTTTCGTGCGCATTGTAGTTTCGAAATAGCAAGGCATGGGTTGAGATGGAGGGAGTTGTCGGAGCACGACGAGACAAAGATATATCTTAAATATTTCGGGCTAACAAGGCGCGTGTTGAAATTTCCGGACAAGCCTAACGTGTACTGTACCAAATCAATGCGCACTACAAATGTCATTCAAAACTTTGAATTCATGTTATGTTCAATTAAAATATTTCGCTACGTGTATAATGCATGCAACCTACTACTCAAATGAACGTTTTAGTGCATTCCAAACGTATATACTACCGCTTCAATATGAACTAAATTTGAATTCGTTTCTCTATTTGAATAAGATCTACAGTAATGATTTTTGTGAAGTCAAAGCATTTGAATTCGTTTCTCTGTTTTAATAAGATCTACAATCATCATTGTTGTCAAGTTAAACCATCGTTTGTGTATTATCTTCACAACACACCACATGATTAGTCTCGAGTTACATATGAACTATGTGTACTATATGATCTCGAACTCGATTTTTTGAATCCACTTTATTTTGATTTCAAATCACATCACATTTCTAGCTCTAGCTAGATCTTCATAATCTAAACCATGTCTCATATGTATAATGTGTTTATCACATTATGTATGGCGCCCCGCCCCCTACGCCTACAAGTATTTAGATGTGAGTTGCAAACACCACACATTACCACAAATTCAAATAAAATGTGAGAATGTTCGATATATAGTATTGTTTACATTGTTCGATATTTAGTTGTAAGTTGTAAACGCCACACATTATCACAAATTCAAATAAAATGTGAGATTGTTTGATGTATAGTATGGTTTAGATTGTTCGGCATTTAGCTGTGAGTTGCAAACGCCATGCATTATCACATTATGGTATAACATGTGCACAACACGTGTATCACCGCTATATTCATGCATGCAATGTTTAAAACACTATGATCTCCTATTCAAATATACGAATCCGCTTTCATATCAAATTATGATCTTTGTTAGTCTCTTACACCCACACAATCCTCTAACCTTTGTAGCTACCACTAACTTTCTCTCGTGCATGCACACGCCCTCCTCGCCCTCCCCCTCCCTCGGCATTCTATCCACCGGGCACATTCATTTTTTTCTTTAGGTCGTTCTCCCAGAGTCTCCACAACTCCTTTCCAACACACACCGATCGATAAACCTCTCCAGTGATGCCTGCCTACAACATACACACATACACCTTCAATCTCCTCCTTTATGTGTCCTTGCCTCGTGTCTCTCATACTATCACACACACGTGTAAACTCTCGCCCCTCTTTACATTGATCTCACAACCGCACACTCCTCCCCCTATCTAGCTAGTAGCTGGGCCTCTCGCACCACCTCCTAGCTCCATTCTCTCTGTCTATCCATCTCGCTGGGCCTTATTTGCCTCTAACAAATGGACATACACCGACCGATCTCTCACTATACATATAGCTAGCTAGGTCCTTATAACTTGTTTTTACCCACGCGTCGATCGATCTACCGCATTAGTTGTGTCTCTCCCTTCCTCCGACAAACAATAATTGATCTACCGATCTAGTTAGGTTTGCTTACCAAACACATGGTTCCCCTTCATCATCCATGGACGCGTCCCAACAGATCTATCACGCACAGGCACACACAAAAACACATCCCCACTCTAATTGGTAACATTGCAGTTCCACCCTCAGTTTGTCTAGTAGGCCTTTCCCACCATCTCCAAGAAGCAACTCCATCACCCATCCAGCACTCTACCCCTCTCCCTCCCTCTCTCTCTCTTTGTCCCATCATATTTCTCGTCCTTCAGTTATGTATGGATGTCGACCAATCTCCCTCAAGACATAGCTGGGTCTCTCCTTCTCAACACATATATGAGTCGTTCTACCTCTATAGTTAGGCCTCTGCCTACCCCTCCCCCCTCTCCCCCACACACGGATACATCGAGCGATCTAGTCATGTCTCCCTGCCACACACAAACTTGACAAGTGCCCTCTAACGTTCCGGTAGGCCAGTCGCCCTATATCATTGACTTGCACACACACACAATTTCGATGGCTCTCTTCATCGATCTCGCACCCACCCACTTGATCCTCTCTTCGACTCTATCGATAGCTATGACCCCTCCCTCTCTTCTCGTGGATTGCCCGACTGAGGGAGTACTGGACTAGGGGGTGTCCGGATAGCCGAACTATCATCATCGAGCGGACTCCAAGACTATGAAGATACAAGATTGAAGACTTCTTCCCGTGTCCGGATGGGACTTTCCTTGGCGTGGAAGGCAAGCTTGGCGATACGGATATGTAGATCTCCTACCATTGTAACCGACTGTGTGTAACCCTAGCCCTCTCCGGTGTCTATATAAACCGGATGGCTTTAGTTCATAGGACGAACAACAATCAGACCATAGGCTAGCTTCTAGGGTTTAGCATCCTTGATCTCGTGGTAGATCTACTCTTGTAATACCCACATCATCAATATCAATCAAGCAGGACGTAGGGTTTTACCTCCATCAAGAGGGCCCGAACCTGGGTAAAACATCGTGTCCCTTGTCTCCTGTTACCATCCGCCTAGACGCACAGTTCGGGACCCCCTACCCGAGATCCGCCAGTTTTGACACCGACATTGGTGCTTTCATTTAGAGTTCCTCTGTGCCGTCGCAATCAGGAGGGATGCCTTTCCCCGTCTTTAAAGACGGCGCCGTCGTCAAGGGAGCTTTGGCCCCCGTCCAAACTATCCGGCTAGGCGGTTTTCTTATGACTGCCTTTTCGGCCGCCGCTCCGACAATGACCTCTCGAGTCATCAAAAGCGATCTTCACGTCAAATCGGAATTCGTCGAGCAGCTAGATCCGACGGAGCTCTCCTTCGTAAATGAGCTCTTGGATCGCACCACCGCCCTGGGAGTCGCCACGGACTACGATCAGATTGGGCTTAAAATTGATCTGAGAGAAATTAACTCTCCCTAGGCTACCCACCACGTTGTCGTGGTAGAGGAACAAAGCGGCGACTCTTCCTCTATGTTAAAGACCAGTTATGTCCGGATTCCCGATCCCTTCATGCCGGATTTCCGCGGAGGGACGGATGTCAATCAAGTACTGAACTTAAAGTCAGGCATCAGACCAGATTTGTTGGATAATATCCAGCAATCCAAGCTTCCAAATCCAGAAACTTCTTGGCCTTTGAGCCTCAGATCGGGCGAGGTTCCGAAT
This sequence comes from Triticum dicoccoides, assembly GCF_002162155.2. Lineage (NCBI taxonomy): Eukaryota > Viridiplantae > Streptophyta > Magnoliopsida > Poales > Poaceae > Triticum > Triticum dicoccoides. Next base: position 621,703,589 of record NC_041383.1, read on the forward strand.
TTAATTCCGCCCGCCCACCCAAACATAAGCGATCTATCTCAAATACGGCAAGAGCCTGATGAAACAGTACATCACTACTGTACCAGATTCCTCCTGGTCATGGACAGGATAAAAGACTGCCATGAGGAAAGCGCAATCTCAATTTTCTGCAACAATTGCACGGACAAGGGAATCACGAACGCCATAGGTCGTCGCCAAGTTACACGCTTCACCGATCTGGCGACCATAGTACAAAAATAGTGTGCGATGGAGAGTGCCTGGAAAACCGAAACCAGGTTTTGGGACAATCCGGCCCTGAACACAACCCTAGTTTGAAATAAAAGGGTGCGTCATACTCAAGCACCTGGGTTAAAAACCAAAAAGCAAAAACACCCTAAAGGGCACGGAACCGTACTGGAGGGATGGCTCAACGGACCCTGTAAAATCCACAGTACGGAGGGCGCCACTCTAACACATAGCCTTCGAGCATGTTGGATACTACGGCAGGTGGCCAAAAGTGGCGAAGGCTTTCTAGCCCCGGGTAACCAGCCCAACAGTACCAGTATGGTATTAACAGTCTTCGAGACTTTCGCATCAAATAACATGTGGAAACGAATAATCCGCAGCCTCGCCGAAGTCTACCAAGTAGCAACAACAAATCCATGGAGCGACACGGCTATCACCTTCAATGCCAGCGACGAACCTAAATTCCGAACAGCTAGAGCACCAGCCGCATTGGTCCTCAGTCCGATAGTGGATGGCTTTCGTCTTACCAAGGTACTCATGGATGGCGGCAGCGGATTAAACCTCATCTACGAGGAAACCCTCCAAAAAATGGAAATTGAGTGGAGCCGCATTGAGCGAAGCAGCACAACCTTCAGATGAATAATCCCTAGTCGAGAAATACGCTGCACAGGAAAAATCACACTAGACGTAGTGTTCGGCTCGCCGGACAATTACAGGTATGAAGAGGTCACGTTCCAAGTGGCCCCATTCGGCAGCGGATATCACGCCTTGTTAGGGCGAGAGGCATTCACAATCTTCCAAGCTATACCCCATTACGGGTACATGATGCTCAAAATGCCCGTGCCTAATGGAATAATCACTCTTGTCAGTGATCCAGATATAGCACTCCGTGCTGAAAATAAGACATCCGCACTGGCCCTAGAGGCATTATCCGAAGCCCTAGCGGCAGAGGAAGTCACTGAGCTGCGCTCCACGGTGGATAGGGACGATGTGATACTCGATAAGAGGTCTAAGTCCACCTCTTTTAAACTAGCAGACGAAATAGTCAAATTCCAGGTCCATCCAACGGACCCTACAAAGACGGCCTCCATTGGGGCACAATTAAATCCTGATGTAGAAGCCGCACTACGAGAATTCCTTCGGGAAAATTGGGACATTTTTGCCTGGCACCCTTCAGACATGCCAGGAATCCCACGCAGACTGGCAGAACATAGCCTAAATATCCTAAAAGGATTCAAGCCAGTCAAATAGGCTCTTCGGCGATTTTCCGAACCCAAAAGACGGGCAATGGGAGAGGAGCTGGCCAAACTCTTAGAAGCCGGATTCATCAGAGATATAAAACATCCGGACTGGCTAGCCAACCTGGTAATGGTACCAAAAAAGGACAAATCCTGGCGCCTTTGTGTCGATTTCAAAGACCTTAACAAGGCCTCTCCAAAGGACCCTTTCCCTCTCCCTCGCATCGACCAAATCATCGACGCCACCGCAGGGCACGATTCATTGTGCTTCCTCGACGCATACTCCGGATACCATCAAATCAAGATGGCAGAAAAAGACCAGGCCGCAACGGCATTCATTACTCTGTATGGACCATTCTGCTTTAACACAATGCCCTTCGGACTCAAAAACGCCGGCGCAACATATCAGCGCATGATTCAGACATGTCTGGCCACCCAGATAGGCAAAACAGTGGAGGCGTACGTAGACGATGTGGTCGTTAAGACCAAACACGTCGAAACTCTAATAGACAATTTGAGGCTTACATTCGACAACCTCCAAGCATACGACATTAAGCTCAACCCGGAAAAATGTGTTTTCAGCGTACCAGCCGGAAAGCTCTTGGGCTTCATTGTATCCGGTAGAGGAATTGAAGCAAACCCAGCCAAGATCCGGGCTCTGTCACAATTGGATATCCCAAAAGACCTCAAACAAATACAAAAATTGACGGGATGCGTGGCGGCTCTAAGCCGCTTCATCTCCCGTTTGGGAGAAAAGGCGCTGCCCCTCTATCGCCTCCTCCGGCACACCGAACACTTTGAATGGACGGATGCGGCCACGGCCGGACTCGAAGAAATTAAGGCCATATTGGCACCAAATCCGGTCCTGGCCATGCCCAACTTGGGCGAACCTATGTTATTATATATCGCGGCAACACATCAAGTTGTCAGCACCGTACTCGTCGTCGAACGAGAAACAGAAGGGCAAAAATTCCTTCTTCAAAAACCAGTGTACTACGTATCCACTGTCTTAACTCCATGCAAGTCCCGGTACCCACATTATCAAAAGATAGCATATGCGGTGTTCATGGCATCCCGGAAGCTGCAACACTACTTTCAAGAGTGTTCCATAACGGTGGCCTCCGAAGTACCTCTCAACAATATTATAAATAATCGCGACGCGACGGGCAGGATTGCAAAATGGGCCATTGAGCTCTTACCATTTGACATAACCTACAAACCACGACGAGCTATAAAGTCGCAAGTTTTGGCTGACTTCATCGCCGAATGGACCGAAGCTGAACTCCCTAAAGAGTACGGCGCATACTCCAATTGGATCATTCATTTCGACGGCTCCAAAATGTTGGCTGGCTTGGGGGCTGGCGTCGTCTTGATGTCCCCAACTGGAGACACAGTCCAATACGTACTTCAAATAATGTACACGGACTCCAACAATGCAGCTGAATACGAGGCCCTTCTACATGGCCTCCGGATGGCAATCTCCATGGGTATTCAACGCCTAGAGGTGCGCGGGGATTCAAACCTTGCAATATCCCAAGTAAATGGAGACTTTGACGCCAAGGATCCGAAAATGGCAGCCTACCGTAACGCCGTCCTAAAAATGTCAGCCCGGTTCGAAGGACTCGAATTCCACCATGTAGCCCGGGATAATAACCAGGCAGCAGACATGTTGGCACGCATCGGCGCAAAACGCGACACCGTCCCTCCAAACATCTTCCTGGAACGGCTCTTTAAGCCATCCGTATTATGGGAAGAGGAGTCCGGAAATAACAACCCGGAACCAACTGTACCACCCAACACAGAACATTCTGACACAATCGGTGGCTCAGCGAATGAAATAACACCTTCAACCCACGAAATAATGGCAGTAATTGCCCCGTGGACGGAACCATTCCTAGCCTACTTAATCAGGCAGGAACTTCCCGAAGACCAAAATGAGGCCCGCTGCATAGTTCGGCGATCTAAAGCCTACAAGGTCCATGAGGGAGAACTTTATTAGAAAAGCACAACCAGAGTCCTTCAAAGGTGTATCTCCGAAGAGGAAGGGCGAAATCTCCTGGCTGAAATTCACGCCGGACTCGGCGGGCACCACGCTTCAGCCCGGGCCCTTGTAGGCAAGGCCTTCCGTACAGGATTTTATTGGCCGACAGCCCGGGCAGATGCTCAGGACTTAGTCCAACGATGTGTTGGTTGCCAGCTCTTTGCTAATCAAAGCCACATGCCACCCAGCGCCCTTAAAACTATACCCATCACTTGGCTGTCCGCGGTCTGGGGGCTTGACATGGTTGGACCCCTTAAAGGGGGAACCCACAAGCACAAATACTTATTGGTCATGGTGGACAAATTCACCAAATGGATACAGGCCAAGCCGGTTAAAACGGCAGAATCCGGACCTGTGATAGACTTCATATCCGGGGTAGTACACCGTTTTGGCGTCCCCCACAGCATCATCACTGATAACGGCACGAATTTCATGGCCGACGAGGTTAAACTCTAGTGCAAAAACATGGGCATCAAGCTCGACTACGCTTCAGTCTACCACCCTCAAACTAACGGTCAAGTGGAACGAGCAAATGGTCTAATCATGAGCGGCATTAAACCCAGATTAGTGCGGTCCCTCATGGAATCTAACACACACTGGGTAGAGGAGCTCGACTCCGTACTCTGGGGGCTGCGGACCACGCCAAACCGCACTACCGGATTCACACCATTTTTATGGTATACGGCGCCGAGGCAGTTTTGCCCTGCGATATAATTCATGACTCACCTCGCGTGCACATGTACGAAGAAAGAGAAGCCGAGTTGGATCGGCAGGACAGTTTGGACGCCTTAGAGGAGGAGCGCGACGTGGCAAAATCCCGTTCCGCATTCTATCAGCAGCAGGCTCGAAGATATCAAAGCAGAGAAGTACGGGCCAAAACTTACAATGTTGGCGAGCTAGTTCTACGCCTGCCGGACAAGAAAAAGGACAAACTTAAGCCCAAGTGGGAAGGTCCCTTCATCATCGACCAAGTCCTTACCGGCGGTGCATACCGTCTACGCAACGCATCTAACAACCGACTCGAGCCAAACCCATGGAACGCAGCACGTCTCCGAAGATTCTACGCCTAGCGCCGGACTCAGAGTTCGTCTCCTTCCTCCGTCCACCTTTCATATTTTTTTCGCTGTCTTTGTTTTCCCTCCTTTTTCCTTCCTCTTTCAGTACAAGCCTCTTGAGGGCTGATCTGCGCTTTGTTCGCACTCACTCGATGTGCTACTCGCACTCGTTATACCTGGGGGCTTCTTTAACAGAAGCTTATTTATATGGGCTTTATGCCCAAGACATGTGTCATACTTCCGCATGTACCTTTTACTCACCATTATATGCATCGATATGACTTAAGTTTTGCCCAAGCCGGGTTGCCTGGCTCCTGTGCTTACCCCTAAGTTCCCGTTTGTTCGGCTAGGAGGTAAAGGGAGCACCTCTGCGATTGTTACTGCCGGGTCAGCCGGATGTGTACCTCAGACTGGGTGAAGCCGAAGGCTAGTGTTCTTAAGGGAATATTCGGTCGGTGACCTGAAAGATGATTTATTACTCATTTATTTATCTGCCCCCAGATGCTTTTTCTGCTCTTTTCGCAGTCCGGTCATGCACTTTAGGGCATGCCTCCTGTCGGTGTACTAGAGTAGGGGTACCCTAGTATCCCGAACTTGTGCACGGGCAGTTGCAGCACCCCGCGGCAAGGCTTGCCGGGTGACCGCCAAGGTCCTCCGTGGTTCCTTTGGAGCCATTCAAGAACAAAGTATTCAAGCCAAGGAGACAAGGCCCCGGCAAGAGGAGCTTGCCGGGAAGGCCAACCAAGGCATCTCAAGGAACTTGCCGCGATGCGCCACGTGTCCCGACGAGGCCCGGTGAGCGACAAGCTTTCGGACGCGACAAGACAACGACCACGGCAAGGCGCTTGCCGCGGCAGGGTACCACTCTGCACCTGCGCTCCAGCACATCCACCAACGTGTCTCCCTGGGGCCTTTCCGGGCGCGCGTGGCAAGAGGCTGTGCAGCCAGCGGTGCACGGTGGCAAGCGGCGCTAACAAGATTGCCATCATGGCGAGCGGTGGCGTCCCTGACGGTCCCTGTTTGCACTATTTGGGCGACGTAGACGGGCATTTAATGCCTTTGTCCCCTGCCGTCAGGGTTAGGTATGATACACTGTACAGGTTGTTGTACCAACCGCAATTCCTTTTCCATTTTTACCCTTATCTACGTTGCCACCTGTCGGTGACTCCTTGAGCATATAAAAGGAGGCCCATGCGCAACGGGGGGGGGGGGGGTTCGAAGCCAAAAGGACACTCACGCTCGGTCTCGTTAGCAGCTGGTGTGTACTGTAGCACTCAGCGCTCCCAAGCAAGAACTCAATACACTCAGACATGCAGCAGTAGGAGTTTTATCTCTCCGGAGAGCTTCGAAGCTGGGTAAACTGCTCGTGTGCTTCGCCTCGATCTGCTCTTCG
>NC_041383.1:621710090-621822647 GCF_002162155.2 Triticum dicoccoides
GGTCCCTGTTTGCACTATTTGGGCGACGTAGACGGGCATTTAATGCCTTTGTCCCCTGCCGTCAGGGTTAGGTATGATACACTGTACAGGTTGTTGTACCAACCGCAATTCCTTTTCCATTTTTACCCTTATCTACGTTGCCACCTGTCGGTGACTCCTTGAGCATATAAAAGGAGGCCCATGCGCAACGTGGGGGGGGGGGGTTCGAAGCCAAAAGGACACTCACGCTCGGTCTCGTTAGCAGCTGGTGTGTACTGTAGCACTCAGCGCTCCCAAGCAAGAACTCAATACACTCAGACATGCAGCAGTAGGAGTTTTATCTCTCCGGAGAGCTTCGAAGCTGGGTAAACTGCTCGTGTGCTTCGCCTCGATCTGCTCTTCGTGCGACCTCCTCCCCCCGCCGAACCAAAAGGGGCTCAGTCCGCCGGTCCCATAGGTGTTCGTGGATCAGCTTCCCCGACATCTTTGGCGCGCCAGGTAGGGGGCGTCGAGGTTGTGTGAACCTGATCCGGCGTTCACACGAGCTAGATCTTCATCTTCTTCATCGACATGCCACCGAAGAAGAAGACTTCGGCGGCAGCTGTTCCATCCACGTTGATCCCACCACCACCAGAGCAAGCGGGTGGTGGGGTAGACGTCAGCGGAAGAACGGACATCGACGAGGGAACCCACGGTGCTGCCTGGTCCAAGGACAAGGCTGCGTAGACCTCGGCGTCCGTACATGCACCGCGCCCATCTCAGGAGGCGCAGGACCGACAGCATCATGATATTCGCAGTGCCATACGTTTGTTGGACAAGGATCGAGCTGGTGGGTCTCGGGGCGCTCAAGACTAGCATGCATGCCAACATGCTGGCACGAGCGGGGCACGGTCTCCTGGACGGGATACTGCTCCTTCTAACATAGTTAGAAGTCCAAGCATATCCCGCTCCTCGCCCCGTTCACCACTGCCGCCCACCACTCCAGCAGAAGCTTTGGCGCGAGCTCAACTGCTCCTGGATTACCCTCCAACGGCAGACAAGATCGATGAATGGAGGGCCACCATTCAGAGTCTCGTCGGCTTCGCCAACGGCGACACTCCGCGGCAGGACGGCCGGGCACGAGCCGATGGCGACGAAACTGGTGGGGGTGCGACCACCATGCACTCTCCACCCCGAAGGCCAAGATCGCCGACTTGTCGGATCCACCTCGACAGCGACTCCACCGCATCATCAGATCCATGAGCTCGCCGCGATCAGCACCAAGTTCTTCACTCACGACAGCAAGAAGACGCTCGAACCCGCATCGAGCGCCGAAGAGAAGCGCGGCGTCAATCAGACCAGCGCGCTGGGCCCTCTGTCGACATGCATGCGCCAGGGGAACCAGGCGACTTGCCGTACGCGGTAGGTTGCCCTGCGTTCACTCGTGAGCTGCGGCAAGTCCAATGGCCCAGCACGAAGAATTTCAAGCCAGACGTACCAGAGAAGTATGACGGCAAGACGCATCCGTCAGAGTTCCTCAGCATCTACACCATCGCGGTGCGAGCTGCCAGGGGGCGGGACGACAAGATCCTTGCCAACTACTTCCCGCTGGTGCTCAAGCCCAATGTCAGATCCTGGCTCATGCACTTGCCGAACAACTCCATATCCTCCTGGGCAGACCTATGCCATCAGTTTGTCGGTGCTTTTACAGGCGGCCACAAGCCTCCTGGCCAAGAGAGCGACCTTCATATGCTTGCCCAGAAGGAAGGAGAACCCCTGCGCAAGTATATTTAGAGATTCAGCCGCGTACAGCACAACATCCCAGATGTCCACCCTGCCGCGGTAATCAGCGCGTTCCATCAGAATGTGCGAAACCGTAGGATGCAGGAGGAGATGGCGATGTGCAAGATCAGAGACGTCAGTGAGCTATATGCCCTGGCCGACAAGTGTGCACGTGCTGAGGAAGGGAGGAAACTCCCCGGAGAGAATACGGAAGCAGGAGGATCTGATAGTGAGATGGCTGCCCCGGCGAAGAAAAACCGGCGGCGGAACAACAGGAAGAAGAAAGGAAAAGATGTGCTAGTCGTTGAGCAGTCCGGCAACGGAGGTGGCGCCAAGAAAGCCAAAGCTGGTAGCTCCGGCGGCAACAACTACCAGGCTGTGGCGGTCGCCGACAAGCAGGACGGCACCAACAAGCAGTACTGCAAGATCCACCGCACCAAGGGCCATGACCTCCAGAGCTGCAAGAAGGTCGAGCAGCTTGTCGAACAGCAAAAGGCTGAATACGAGCGACGCGACAAGGAGAAGGCCCAGGAAGGTGCTGGAGGAGCCGGCAAGAAACGCCCCGGCCGAGGAGGACGCCGTGGCAAGGCCAAGCAGCGGCAAGGAGATAGACCTCCCCGCGGCCGCGACAAGGATGAAGATGACGACGATGATGAAGATATGGATGATGACGAGACCGATGAGCAGGAGTTCCAGAAAGCCACAGAGGTCCTGTGCGTTGACGGCGGTGCTTCTCTGCATACTTCACACCGCCAGCTCAAGTAGTGGGTGCGGGAAGTCAATGCGGCAGAACCACGCGTCGAGTCACGCAAGCCTCTAAAATGGTCCAGCACGCCTATCATCTTTGATATTGAGGACCACCCTGATCGCATAACTGCGGTCGGGTGCTTGCCGATGTTGGTTTCACCAACTATCCGCAACCTCAAGGTCACTAAGATGCTAGTTGACGGCGGGGCCGGCTTGAACCTGATCTCCTCCACGGTACTCCAGAAACTCCAGATCCCTGATAGCGAGCTCGAAGAGACCGGCACATTCCAAGGAATCAATGCGGGAAGGAGCAAGCCAAAGGGGAAGATCACGTTGCCGGTGACATTTGGCAGCGAGTTGAACTTCAGGACTGAGAGGGTCACTTTTGACGTTGCTGACTTTCCATTGCCTTACAATGGGATACTCGGGCGTCCAGCACTCGCCAAATTCATGGCAGCCTCTCACTATGCATACAACAAGCTGAAGATGCCAGGCCCGATAAGTGTTATCTCTGTCCCTGGCGACAAGAAGGATGCTCTTATCTGCGCCGACAAAATCTACCGAGAAGCAGCAGTCGCGACAGATCGCAAGTCACTTGCCGTTGAAGCTCCCGGGGCGAAGAAGAAGACCAAGTCCGGCAAGAGTTCTGATGCCCACTCCGGCAAGCGCACTTCTTCGGAGTGCTGCGCTACCGTCGAGGACGCACCATCGAGCTCCACCGGCAAGTGTAAGAAGACAATGGCAGCTCCACCAGAGACCAAGAAGGTGTCCGCCAAGGAGGATGGCACTGGTGGTACCTTCACCATCAGTGCCACTCTCGACCCTGAATAGGAAAGCGCGCTCGTTGCTTTCCTGCGGGCAAACATCGATGTATTTGCGTGGCAACCGTCTGACATCCCCGGTGTTCCCAGGAAAGTAATCGAGCACCATCTTGCCGTCTGTCCTCATACGCGGCCCATCAAGCAGAAAGTTAGGAAGCAGGCAGTGGAGCGCCAAGAATTCATCGCAGAAGAAATCAAGAAATTGGAAGCAGCAGGCCTTGTCAGAGGAGTGCTCCATCCTACGTGGTTGGCCAACCCTGTAGTCGTGCGCAAGGCAAACGGAAAATGGAGGCTTTGTATCGACTTTACCGATGTTAATAAAGCTTGTCCCAAAGACCCGTTTCCCTTGCCGCGCATCGACCAGATTGTTGACTCCACGGCCGGATGTGACTTGCTTTCTTTTCTTGATGCATACTCAGGATACCATCAGATCTTCATGGCAGAAGAGGATGAGGAGAAAACCGCATTCATCACCCCATGTGGCACATACTGTTTCGTACGGATGCCTTTCGGTTTGAAGAATGCTGGTTCAACATTTGCAAGGGTAGTCCATGACGCTTTTGAGCCGCAAATGCACAGAAATGTGGAAGCCTACATGGATGACATAGTGGTCAAGAGCAAGGACAAAGCGACTCTGATTCAAGATTTAGACGAAACCTTTGCAAATCTGCGCAAGATCAACCTCAAGATTAACCCCGAGAAGTGTGTGTTTGGAGTCCCCTCCGGCAAGCTTCTCGGGTTCTTCGTGTCTCAGCGGGGAATTGAAGCCAATCCCGACAAGATCAAGGCCATTGAGCAGATTGAAGCACCAAAGCGCGTCAAGGATGTACGAAGACTTGCCGGTTGCGTAGCTGCTCTCAGCAGGTTTATCTCTAGGTCTGTTGAGCGCGCCCTGCCATTTTTCAAAATATTGAAAAAGGCAGGTCCAATGAAATGGACTCCGGAAGCGGAGGCTGCACTGCAGGACTTAAAGAGATATTTGTCCTCCACTCCAACACTTGTCACACCTAAGCCACAAGAGAAGTTGCTGCTATATATAGCGGCAACCAATCAAGTGGTTAGTGCTGCGTTAGTGGCGGAGAGGGAGGCGGATGATGAGCCAGCAACCACGGCAGATGCATCCAGCGACAAGCAGAGGACTTCACCGGCAAGCTCTGGTCCCGACAAAGATGGATCTGCGCAGTCGCGTGAGAAGATGCAGAAAAGAATGGTGCAGCGCCCAGTTTACTTTGTCAATTCCCTTCTGCAGGGGGCTAGGTCAAGGTACTCTGGTGTGCAGAAATTGCTTTTCGGCCTTCTCATGGCCTCGAGAAAGCTGCGCCATTACTTTCAAGCACATGAGATCACAGTCGTCACTCGTTTTCCGCTGAAGAGGATACTGCAAAATCCAGAAGCAACAGGCAGGATTGTCGAGTGGGCACTGGATCTGTCAAGCTTTGGCCTCAAGTTTGAGAGCACTTCGACTATCCAAAGCAGAGCGTTGGCAGAGTTCATAGCAGAATGGACGCCAATACAAGATGAAGAAATTCCAGAAACGAGCATCCCCGTCAAGGAAGCAAGCAAAGAGTGGCTGATGTACTTTGATGGTGCCTTCTCGCTGCAAGGCGCTGGTGCGGGCGTGCTACTTGTCACACCCACCGGAGAGCACCTCAAGTACGTAGTCCAGATGCACTTTCCCAAGGAGCAAGCAACGAACAATACCGCAGAGTATGAAGGTTTGCTTGCCGGTCTCAGGATCGCAGCAGACCTTGGGATCAAGAAGCTCATTGTCAGGGGCGACTCATAGCTTGTCGTCCGCCAAGTGAACAAGAATTATCAGAGTCCGTTGATGGAAGCTTACGTTGATGAAGTGAGAAAGCTAGAAGAGCACTTTGATGGCCTACAGATGGAACATGTTCCAAGAGCTCAGAACGACATTGCCGATGGCCTGTCAAAGTGCGCCGCACTTAAGTTACCTGTGGAACCAGGGATCTTTGTGCTCAAGCTGACTCAACCATCTGTAACGCCATCAACTGGACAGAGCAAGAAGAGGAAATTGATTTCTGGTGACTATTTTCTGGCAGAGCTCCCCGAAGCCGCCGCCAAGAAGGTCCCCAAGATCAACACCAAGGGGGATGAGGAGCAGTCTGCTCCGGCAAGCCTTAGGGTTTGTTCCGTTGAAGCAGACGATCCCGACAAGTTTTGCTCCGGCAAGCTTGCCGGGGAACGTCAAGCTCCGGCTGGGCCGTAGGTTCTCGCCGTAGAAGCGGATGTTCCCACAACAGCAGATGCGCCTTTAGTCCTTGTTGTCGAGCCGCAAGCTCCAACATGGGCACAGCAGATTGTCCGTTTCCTTCAGACAGGAGAACTTCCCGAAGAGCAAGAAGAAGCGGAAAGAGTAGCCCAGCAGTCAAGTATGTACCAGTTTGTCGACAACACACTGTACAGAAGAAGACTCAACGGTGTGAAATTGAAGTGTATTCCCCGGGAAGATGGACAAAAGCTGTTGGCAGAGATACATGGAGGCATATGTGGTCACCACATTGGCGCAAGAGCACTTGCCGGCAAAGCGTTCCGGCAAGGTTTCTTTTGGCCGACAGCCCTCCAGGATGCAACTGCACAAGTAACCAAGTGTGAAGCGTGCCAGTTCCATTCCAAGCAGATACACCAGCCAGCTCAAGCTCTCCAGACGATCCCTTTATCCTGGCCATTTTCGGACTGGGGGCTCGACATCCTCGGCCCCTTTCCCCGAGTTGTCGGGGGCTTTGAGTACTTGTACGTTGCAATCGATAAGTTCACAAAGTGGCCGGCAGTGGAAGCAGTGAGGAAGGTGACAGCACAGTCAGCAGTCAAGTTCTTCAGGTCGATTGTTTGCCGCTTCGGGATCCCTAACAGGATCATCACCGACAATGGCACGCAATTCACGAGCCGCACCTTCATGTAGTACGTCCAAGATCTTGGCGCCAAGGTCTGCTTCGCCTCTGTTGCTCATCCGAGAAGCAATGGTCAAGCGGAGAGGACAAATGCTGAAGTGCTGCGCGGGCTCAAGACCAGGACTTTCGACAGGCTGCGCAAGTGCGGAAAGAACTGGATTGAGGAGCTGCCGGTGGTTCTTTGGTCGGTCAGGACGACGCCAAATCGAGCCACTGGTCAGACACCTTTCGCTCTAGTCTATGGAGCGGAGGCAGTTCTCCCCACGGAACTCGTATACGGATCACCTCGAGTGCTCGCTTATGATGAGCTTGAGCAAGAGCAGTTGCGACAAGATGACGCGCTGCTCCTTGAGGAGGACCGTCTTCAGGCCGCTGTACGAGCTGCTCGATACCAGCAAGCTTTGCGCCGCTACCATAGCCGAAAAGTTAGTGCCAGAAGTCTCGAGGAAGGCGACCTTGTTCTTCGGCGCGTTCAGTCTGCCAAGAATTCCAACAAGTTGACACCGAAGTGGGAAGGCCTTTACCGGGTGAAACGAGTCACTAGGCCTGGCGCTGTACCCCTTGAGACCGAAGATGGCATTCCGGTGAGCAACTCCTGGAACATTGAGCATCTTCGCAAGTTTTACCCGTAAGGCGCGGTTACCGGAACCTGTTCCGGCAACCACCTTTTGTACAAGTCTTGCCGATGTTGCATGTAATCCTTTGTACAAAGCCAGGCGCAGATCCCATGCATAAGTAAAGCTCATGTGCTCCGCACATCTTGTCAATTTTCATGCTTTCTACTTTTCTTTGCATGCATGTATCTGACACTTTGTGCAGCGCCTACCCCCGGTAAGCAATAACGAGCCGTAAGGCTCCGTATCATTATTTTCTCTTCTTTCTCTTTCTCAAAGGAAGGAAGTTTCCCTCGCCCACATGTTTGCCGGGGGGAAAGGAGAAGATAATGGTGTGGACCAGGCGTCGTTCAAAAAAGTTTCGCCTTACCGGGAAGCAAACGACAAAAAAGCTAAGTTGCCAAAGTTTGAGCAATCAATTTTAATTTTTAAGTTATCTTCCTCGAACGACCGTGCTTTGTATGGAACACCTGTGCGTGGAGGAACCAACTCGTAGCTAGTTGCGCCCTTACTTTGTTTCGAGTCCGCTCAACAAGTTAAGTGAGTTGCGACTAGTTGCGACAAGGTTTCTTGTCGGTAGCGGCACCGCCAGCAGGCTGCTGACGTCCCGCACTCAGCACTCGCGGCTAAGGTGCCTGCGCCGACAAGTTCCCTAAAAGCGTAGGGCAAAAACATACAAAGGAAGGAATCAAGTAAAGGAAATAAGATAGCAATTGCCACCTAAAATAGAGTCATATTACAAGATAGCTTGTCGCAGCTCTAACAGATTGTTCTCATAACATGACCAGCAGCGACAAGAAAAAGAGAAAACGGGCGGCCTAATCTATGCGATCGCCTTCAACCCTCTTGATCCCGCTCACCTTGTGCACAATGGATGCGACAAGGGTCTTGAGCGCTTCCAGATCAGCATCCGGTGGCAAGGTCCTGAGGACGTTGGTGAGGTTGAGGCCTGGGTTGTGGAAGGCCACCTTCACCAGCACCTTTTGGAGAGCTCCCGCGCAGACCTTGCGCGACTCGTCGGCCAGCTGCTTTGGGATCTTCTCCTGGAGTCGCTGGAGGGCCGTCGCCACGCCTTTGAAGAACAAGCTGAGCTTGGCGCTGGGTTGGAGGTGCTCATCGAAGGAGTACCCGAAATCCTCCATCCCCAGCTGTGCCAGCTCCCTGACGATGGCTGCGGCAGCATCCACGAGACCCTCCGTCCAGTGCTCCACATTCTCCCTGAAAGAATTCTGGGCGGCGGTAGCACTCGCCAGCAGCGCCTCGTCGGCCTTGATCTTCTCCGACAAGGCCACCTCCCGCTCCCTGGCGCCGTCCAGCGTCTGAGTCAAAGTAGCCAGCTTCAACTCGAGATCCGCGTTGGAGTCCTTGGCGGCGCTAAGCTCTTTGCTCCTCTCAGCGAGACGACCTTGCAGCTCGCCATGAGCGGCGGCGTCCTTCTCGCGCTCACGCTTGAGCGCAGCAAGCTCCTCACCGCTCGCCTTGAGATCGGCCTCCAGCTGCGCCATCTTCGTCTCCAGCTCCTTCTTGGCGGCCTCGGCAGCTGCGGCAGCATCCTTTGCTTCCTTGAGAGCCCCGCCAAATGTTTGCTCGCGCGCGGCAAGCTCCTCCTCGTGGCTGTCAAGGTTGACCTTGCGCTGCGCCAACTCGCCTTCTTGCGCAGATAGCTTCTCGGCAGCAAGCCGCTGTTGCTCTTCAACTTCAGCCTTCTTGAGGAGGAAGGCTTTCCGCTCCTCGGTGACTTGCTCCCGCTCCTCTGCCAGGGCCCGGAGAGTTTCCTGCCTGAAACCCCGGAGCTCTTCCGCGCTCTTCTTGATATCCACTCCCGCCTTCGCGACAAGCGCTTCTCGGGATACCAGCTTGGCTTGTCGGGCGCGGTAGAGCGACAACAGCTTCCGCAGCAGCTGCTCCTCCTCAGGCCCGTCGCTGTTGCTGCTTGGCGCGTCAACCAGCGTCAACCCAGCGGAGGCAAGCACTTCTCCATCCAACATCTCTCCTTCAACCGGTGCCCTGGAGCTTGACGCCCAGGAGAGCTTGATGAAGATGCCGTCGCCGGCCTTCAAATAGGCGCCGGGCTGGGGCTCTTCGGAGCCTGGCGCTGCAGCAGCGGCGGAGGGATCGATGGTCGGCGTAGCGCCTGGCGCTCCTGTGGCCTCGGGGCCGTTAGTGCGATCGTCGGATCCCTCGCCAGCTTCTGCGGCGGCAGCTTTGGCGGCCTCTTCGCCGGCAGGATCATCAGCGCCGGCTTCTCCTTTGGTGGCAATGGCGTCGTCGGTATTGCTGCGCGCGTTCTCCTCGCCGGCGACCTCGGTTTCCATCGGCTCCGTGGCAGATGGATCTGACGAACGGAAAAAGGAGAAGAATCAAGCAAATATCCAAAAAGAAAATCAGAAGAAGAAGAACCCAAGGGAAGTTTTCAAGCAAGAGGATTACCTGTACTAGGACCTGCAGTCGTGGTCTCAACCACCGGAGGGTCGCTGGTGCTGTCCCTTGCCGGAGAATTCTCCCTTGCCGGAGAACGCTCCCTTGCCGGGGAATCCTCCCTTGGCGGTGTAGTTGAAGCAGATGGCATTTCGGGAGCGGCTTCCGGGCACTCCTGGTGAAGCTGCTCTGCTCCTACACAAACCAACAGTCAGATATCAGCAAATAAAGAGCACTCAGGCGCGGCTAACGGCAGGAAGTCAACCATATACTTACGCTGGGGGCTGCTTTGGGGAATGGTTGTCGGGTCCGGCAAGGTGGTCTCGGACGCACCCCTTGCTGTCGCGGTGGGTTCGTCCTCGATGACAATCACCGGGACCTTGTCTCTCTTTGCTGCTCTCTGGGCCATCATCCTGAAAAGGAATGGGTTCAGAGTGAAGCAAATCAGATACAAGACTAAGCAACAAAATTGAAGAATTACAAGCACAGCAAAGAATCTTACTCTTCTTCTTCCTCGTCGGAGCTGAGCGCGGAGAGATCGAAGTCCGGCTCGCCTCCGGTGCGACGAGGCGGAGGAGTAGGTTCCCTTGTCCGCTTGGCAGGAGCAGTAGCGGTGGACCGAGAAGACCCTGCTCCAGTTGCCGCAGCAGCGTGAGGTGCTCCCGCGGCAACAGTGCTTGCCGCGGTAGAGCGTGTCGCACGGCACGGCGGCTGTTGACTCGTCTGCCGCTCCGTTACGTCCCTGGCCTTGCGGAGACGCCTTCTTGGTGGAGCTGGGGGCTCCGCTTGCGACGAGCTGCCTGAAGGTTCGAGCCCGACAAGCTCTCCCTCGCCGGGCTCGCTCGACTCAGCTTCAGGCCCGACAAGCTCTTCCTCGCCGGCAAGCTCCTCTCGCTCGGCAAGGCTTGCCGCCTCTGCTGCCTCTGCCTCCTCCACAGTAAATCCAAACTCGCCCGCAGCAGCGGCTGCCGCCGCCTCTTCCAGCCTAGTGGCGATGCGCTGCATCTCTGCATCGGTGGTGTCGCGGGTGAGGCTCTTTTGTTCATCGGGGCGGACCGGCACCTCTACCAGGCCATCGAAGAACTCCTGCACAACGTCGTCTGCAGGCTCTTGCCAAGTCGGGACGATTCCATGCGAATCGCACAGCGGCATCATTGCACGGATGCGGTCGAGCGAAGAGTTGTTGCAAAGCGGAACGACACCCCTCGGCAACATGAACGCTTCGGGATGTTGAGGATCGCGCTTGAACAGCTCCAGGATCATCACGTCCAGTTCCAAGACAGTGAAGTTGAAGTTGAGGCCCGGGCGCAGCCTCATGATATCCGCCGCATTCTGGAACTCCCAAGCAGGTCTCCTCCTCTCCTGCAGGGGGGCGATGCGGCGACGAAGAAAATCTGCGCCAACGGCGCCTACGGTGAGCTTGGCAAGCCTGAGGCGTAGGATCCGGGTGACGGCAATCCTCAGCATATCGTCTTCCGGGGCTACGTTGCTCCAATCGTTGCCGCGCGCTATGGGGACTTGGCGCTGGGCGGTAAATGGCTGCGGGTTCTCCTCAACAATCCAGCACCAGTCTGCTTTCCATTCCAACCACTTGCTGCGGAGCTCTCCCTCCAGATAAGCTTCCTTCTTGCCGGTCCTCGAGATCCAGGCGATTCCGCCGGATAAGGGCTCCCCTCTCTCAACTCGGGGCATAAAGAAATGGCGGAAAAGAGCTACGTTTGGATAGACTCCAACAAAGTTTTCGCAGAGATGTGCGAAAACTGCCATGGTCAGAACAGCATTGGGGGTGAAGTCAAGGAGGCGGAACCCGTAGGTGTTCATGAGAAAGGCGGGCAGAGCCCACAGTAGAAGAACATCGCGAAGAAAGGGTATCCATTCGGAGCTAGTTCCGAAGCGGCAGCTGGGAGTACCTTCGCACGCGGATGCGCTCGCATCTCCGTCGACCAGAAGAGGTAGTAGTACTCCCTCAGCTCCTTCGCGGCAAGCTGTGGGGGGAAGATTGCCCGCTCCTTCCGCAGCGCCGCGAGCCGCTGTGCCTCGGCCGACTTCACGACCTTCCCCTTGTCGGCTTTCAGAGCCATGGCGGAGGTGGTGGGGGAGATCGACGGTGTTGGTGATGCTGGTGGCGATGGGGGGCAGAGCGCTGCTCTCTTTCATCTTTGGGAAGAAGGGGGGAGCGGCGGAGATTTCTGAGATTGGAGTAGCAACCGGCGAGATGGGCGAACTGCCCCTATTACCCCTGCTTATAAAGAGGGAGGGGGCGGGCGTTCCGTCTTTCCGAATAAAGAAACCACCCACGATCTCTCCCACGACGCCGCACTCGACGCGTGCCGTTCGGGGAGGGCGCGGTGGATACAGAGTGAAATACGGCGTAACCCAGGCCGTGCGTGCCCGTGCCCTGTTTTGGGCCTGGCCCAACAGCGCTCGGCACCGTGTGTGGCCCAGGCCCGGGGGCTCCTGTCGGTGTACTAGAGTAGGGGTACCCTAATATCCCGAACTTGTGCACGGGCAGTTGCAGCACCCCGCGGCAAGGCTTGCCGGGTGACCGCCAAGGTCCTCTGTGGTTCCTTTGGAGCCATTCAAGAACAAAGTATTCAAGCCAAGGAGACAAGGCCCCGGCAAGAGGAGCTTGCCGGGAAGGCCAACCAAGGCATCTCAAGGAACTTGCCACGACGCGCCACGTGTCCCGGCGAGGCTCGGTGAGCGACAAGCTTCCGGACGCGACAAGACAACGACCGCGGCAAGGCGCTTGCCGTGGCAGGCTACCACTCTGCACCTGCGCTCCAGCACATCCACCAACGTGTCGCCCTGGGGCCTTTCCGGGCGCGCGTGGCAAGAGGCTGTGTAGTCATCGGTGCGCGGTGGCAAGCGGCGCTGACAAGATTGCCATCGTGGCGAGCGGTGGCGTCCCTGACGGTCCCTGTTTGCACTATTTGGGCGACGTAGACGGGCATTTAATGCCTTTGTCCCCTGCCGTCAGGGTTGGGTATGATACACTGTACAGGTTGTTGTACCAACCGCAATTCCTTTTCCATTTTTACCCTTATCTACGTTGCCACCTGTTGGTGACCCCTTGAGCATATAAAAGGAGGCCCATGCGCAACATAGGGGGGGTTCGAAGCCAAAAGGACACTCACGCTCGGTCTCGTTAGCAGCTGGTATGTACTGTAGCACTCAGCGCTCCCGAGCAAGAACTCAATACACTCAGACATGCAGCAGTAGGAGTTTTATCTCTCCGGAGAGCTCCGAAGCTGGGTAAACTGCTCGTGTGCTTCGCCTCGATCTGCTCTTCGTGCGACCTCCGCTCCCCGCCGAACCAAAAGGGGCTCGGTCCGCCGGTCCCATAGGTGTTCGTGGATCAGCTTCCCCGACACCTCCCAGGGAAAGGAACCCCTAACAGAACTATTCTCCCTGGAAGATGTTTCTTACTAACCATGTAATATAACATAGCTAGTTGGGCACTTGTCTGATAAAGCACTTATGACCCCTACGCCTTGTCTCCATGCATGCCCCAGTTTTTTTTATAACCGTAAGGGTATTCGGACACACTCCGGACTGTTGGGTCCCGAGGTTGAAGCGAAAAGGTCCGCAAAGACAAACGATCTACAATCCGGCTAGAAGGCATTTTACATGTCATTTTAAAATTACATCGTCAAATTGATTGATTGTACTCCTCTTCAATCCCATCTAACAGGCTGTCTAATTTACAGTCCTGTTGGGAATATTTTGCGGCCAACTCTACTTGGCCGTACATCAGGCTCACAGGGATCTCCTTCCCATCGGGCCCCGCAGGTCCGACCTCGGCCATGTGGTTTGGATCAGCCTTCGGGTACCGCGTCTTCACCATGGCCCAGGCCTCCCTGGTGCCTTGACGGCAGGCTGATATCTTCCACAGACGGAGACGCCGCCGTACTCCCTGAAGCTTCTCATCAAGCCCTCCAAGACCCTCGGGTAGGGAGACGGAAGGCCATAAGGCCTGAACGACGCCGCTCATCGCCTGCCGAACACGTTCGTGCAGTTGTAGCAGCTCGGGAAGAGGGTCTCCCGTGGAACCAGGCATCTCCTCCGCCGGACGACCCGTGAGCACACCTACAGACACATTTCTGTCAATCGACTTCCTCGCCGAACTCTTCTTTTCAAAAGAGTTTGCTCAAGCACTTACTATAAATGCCGCGACGAAGCCTCCGATTCTCCTTTACGGAGTTAGACAGCTGGACCCGAACATCTTTTAGTTCTTCGCCCAGCTGGGTGTGGGCATCTTGGAGTTTGTTCCTCTCCTGCTGCACCCTCATAAGCACCTTCTCGCCGGCCTTCAGCTCGCGCAGCAGATGTTGCTTGTACGGATCTAGTCCGGCACCCTCTGCAATATTATTGTCAGACTATACACACACCGCACTTCATAAAATATTTCTCTTTTCAAAATATGAATTACCAGAGGGGGTCTCTGTGGCTCCCCCCACAGCGGCTAGTGCGGCCTCAAGTTGGGCCTTGCATTCTTGAAGCTCCTGGGACAGGTGGGTATTCTTCTCTGTAAGATCCTGCATAACAAATGATCCTTAAATTAGTTAGTTTAACTATTTTAAGTCTCGGGGGCTACTGGCATATATAACTATTAAAATTCCTCACCCGTATGTCTTTTACATACTGCTCCGTGGCTCTGGTTAAACCATCTTGAGCAGCACGGAGGTGCGCATCTCCCGCATTAAAGGCATTCAACGCCTATGGGGAGAAACACGCGTCACGAAGAACTGTCTGACAACGCCTGTGATTCATGGCACTCTCCACCTCAGACCTGGTGGCGGACAACCTTTCGGCATCCTCCGTTGGAGGAGCATCCGGCTCACGCCTTGCACTCGCCTCCCTCTCCGGACCAGGCGTTGGAGCTTGGCTGGCGGAGGCTTGGTTGGCAACCTCTCCGGACTTAGTCCGGCGAGCGCTCTTTCTCCTGGAACAATCACGAGCATTGATATACCTCCCAGGAGTCTTTCCCTTAAAGGACAATGGTGCGTCATACCTTTGCGGCGACGTTTCGATTCACGCCGCACTCCTCTTCCGCCTGCTGGGTCACACTGACCTTGGTTGGTCGGTCGCCGCGGGCTCGGCTTCCCGCTGTAAAGGCACCTCCTGCGAAGCACCGTCGGTACACGGTGGTCAGAAATAAGCATTAAAAAGGTAACGGTGTCAGGACTTCGATCGTACTCACCTGGGAGGCCGGGGATAAACCGGGGTAGTCAGTCGTAATGGCGACTAGAGCATTGTCTATGCTGAGCTGGTGGAACACCCCGTCAATCAGTTCCACAGTTATGTCCGGATCCTCTCCGGAGACCGGATCAAGGGATCTTCCCGGATCCTCGGGTTGTGGAGTCGGGCTTTCTATGCCCGCCACATCCCGGCGCAGTTCCTGTGTCGAAATCATAAAGTAAGACACTTACCTTTGAAAGCATGGATCAGATATATAAACGTCCGCTTACCCAGCTCCGAGGGTTATTCATGGAGAATCCATTCAATGGACTCGTGCGGAGGAAGTCCTCCTTCTCCCCCTTGTACAAGTCCGACAGGATCTTCACCAGATCGGCGGCCGATCCCGGCCCCTTGCGGCCATGACGGGTGGCGTCATTCTCCCCGTTGAAATCCCACATGGGGTGGCCCCTATATTGGAGCTGCTGCACCCCTCGCATCATGCATGTGGCCATGACTCCAATCATGGTTAATCCGGAATGGGCCAGTAACCGTATCCGGCCCATCAGATAGTGGACGCTCCGATCGTCTTCCCGTTGAGGGCTCCGCGGGCGCCAACTCAGGCGTTTCTTCAGAGGAGCGTTGCTAAACTCCGGGAGGCCGATTCGAACTGGATCCAGCAACGGGGCGTCTTCCATATAGAACCACTCCAAAGGCCAGTCTTCGGACGCCTTCTTTGGGGTTCCGGATAGATATCCGGTCCCGACGATGCGCCATATTTCGGCTCCGCCCACTTGATATATCGAGCCCTCGTGAGAACGGGGTACGAGGCAAAACAGTCTCTTCCACAGTGCAAAATGGGGCTCGATGCCCAAGAATAGCTCGCAAACAGCTACAAAGCCCGCGATGTGCAAAATGGAGGCAGGTGTGAGGTGGTGAAGTTGGAGTCCGTAGAACTCCAGGAGCCCCCGAAGAAACGGATGTATGGGAAATCCGAGTCCCCTTATTAAGTAGGGGACGAAGCATACCCGCTCTCCTTTGGAGGGATTGGGGACGCTCTCCGCCTGCTTGCCACCCTTGTAGGTGGCTAGTCCGGCTCGAACCGGAACCATAAAGGCTGGTGGAAGGTATCCCTCTGCTTGGAGCGTCACTAACTCGCTATGCGGGACTGAGCATCTCCTCCAATCTCCTGGCTGAGGACTGGGAGCGCGAGAAGAGGAGCCGCGTCGACTATCCATGTTGGAATGGATTCTTGTCAGATGCGCTTCAATGAATACTTGCGGAAGGAGGATGGTGTGATTCGGATCTGGATCCACGCCTCTCTTATAGGCGGCTTATTCGCGCAGCTAGGGGGTAAAACGTAAAATACCCTGGCTTTTCGCATTCATACAACACGTGGAAGAGGGCCATTATTGGACGTGGAAGCCAAGGAGCGCAACATTTATGAAGAAACAGGACACTATTCGGCTAACACATGGAACATGGAGGAGAACCCGCCTTGCAAACGCCGAAGACAACATACGCGTCGGACTCGTCGTCATTGAAGCCTGATTCGGGGGCTACTGAGGGAGTCCTGGACTAGGGGGTGTCCGGATAGCCGTACTATCATCATCGGCCAGACTCCCAGACTATGAAGATACAAGATTGAAGACTTCGTCCCGTGTCCGGATGGGACTTTCCTTGGCGTGGAAGTCAAGCTTGGCGATACGGATATGTAGATCTCCTACCATCCGCCTAGACGCACAGTTCGGGACCCCCTACCCGAGATCCGCCGGTTTTGACACCGACACTGACCCTCTATGTATGATATGGATAGGCCTCCATTTCACACACATTGCATGCAAAAATTTGTTTGAGATGTCATCGACACATATTCCCACAAATAATTCACGAAATCAACCCCTACCCCACCTCCACCCCACCCCAAAACAAAAAACACTCACGAACGCGGTTTGTATCTCTCTCACACACCCACGTAGGTGGGGGACATGCACGAAGAGAAGAGGTGCATGCACGGCGCATGTACTCCCATCTCTTTTCCAACCACACCCATGTGGGTACACGGTGGAGCTCATTTCTGTACGAAAAAGGCATCCCACATGGTAATTTGGCACATGTACTGGTTGTCCACTTGGTGGAGGGAGGATCGTCTACCACGGGTGAACAAACAAATTGCGACTTGATGCGTTATGTTAAATTAAAAAATAGGCAAACCATGTGGGGCCTACCTTAGAGGCAAGGCTCTATACATTTGAGTACTTTTGATGTGTCCTGTCAACTCGCAAAACGAGGAGAAGCTTGCTTAGTACACCGTCTCCCCCGCCCACGGGCGTGGTGGCTCGCAGGATGAGGTGAAGCTTGCTCCGCCTTACGCCCGCTCCCTCGCCCATGTGCGCGGTGGCTCGCAGGACGAGGAGAAAAAATTACTACTCCCTCCGTTTACTCCTCGTCCCTACTACCTTGGTTATAGAGATTATATCATATAGTTTGGAATATATATGTCCTTTAGTAGATTTCAATATGAACTACTAGTACAAACTCCAAACACTGATGTATATAGACGTATTTTAGAGTGTAGATTCACTCATTTTGCTCCATATGTAGCACTCTCACTTGCCCCTCGACCCTCGTCCACGTGGTGGACGTGTAGCAATTCATTCGGTCTCATATAGCCAGAACGATATATACTACACTACCATTATTGCTCGACTTCCCAAAGAGGCGAAGAGCCAATCGCAAGGTTAATATTTTGGAGATGCCAAGTGCAAGGTTATAGGAGAACGAGTAATAGGTGCCGCATCATTTATAAATAAAGTTTTTTTTCTTTAGTGGCACGTACGCAATATGATAGGTTCATATGGAGAGAAAAGGAAACCGCTCCACTATATACATAGTCAGGACGGGCCAGCCTACACGGTTGCTTGCTGGGGTTGCTCTCTTCGCACTCTCTCGCACAAAACGACTATGGCCACATCTCTAACATCCCGGCGGATCACGTCCGCTTGGGGAAGGGGTGGATGCTTAGTGTAGATGCGGTGGCCATCGCCGACGGCGAAAACCCACTATCCGCATGTCCCGATCAGGGATCCCCGCCGTTCCCTCTCACAAAGCCGGTGAGGTTGCCTTCGTCCCTTGCTCACTGCCGCGACATGGTCAGTTGCCGCCTCCCGTCGCCCTCCTCAAGGTTGAGCTACGTACCTCAGGTACAACTCCCTTTACAGCCGGCTTGCACCACTGCTCCAGCTGCCCACATCACTCCATGTGGATATTTCTCTACTTCTTTGCCCCACACATACCTCTACTGGCTTCTACGTACTGTATTTGTCATGAGTTTATGTCTCATCAACTAGTCCCAGTAATCTTATTCTAATCATGCTTCTTCAATTTCTTTGCCACAGGGATGCTCATCTCGATTTTGGTGAAACTGCACAAAATGATCCGATGCTCAAAAGGTTGCAAACTTCATTTATTAGGAAGCTCGAATGTTGCCAGCAAATTGAAGCCTGGTCAGGGTTCACGGTTCAAGGGCTAGGGACTGCATGGATCGTTTTTTTCTTTAGCTGCCTCTGTTCCAAAATAAGTGTCAACTTTAGTAGTAGTACAACTTTGTACTAAAGTTTGCACAAAGTTGAGACACTTACTTTGGAACGGAGGGAGTACATATTTGCTATGATCTGTCAATCATTGAGATGCAATAGCATGCATGTTAGTCTCCTTTGTATTTGATGAAATGTTGCAACGGGCAACCTTGGACGCAAGATACATGTAACAGAAGCTGGAAGCTTCATAGCATTGTGCAAATTTATCTCGCTGATAAATTACAGTATGTACTATACTAGTACTTCCTCCGTTCCTAAATATAAGTATTTGTAGAGATTTCACCATGAACCACATGAGGATGTGTATAGATGCATTTTAAGTGTGGATTCATTCATTTTGTTCCGTATGTAGTTCACCTAGTGGAATCTCTACAAAGACTTATCTACTAGTAATAGCTAGCCCCCACTACTAGGAATTCTCTATCCTCTCCTTGAGCCACATCATCAAAATTAATGTAGCCGATAGATGAAATAAATCAGTCCATAATAGCCGTCTGATCTAGATGTTGAGAGGCTCCGCACTAAGCCACATGCAAGCATGCAGAAATACCGTGGCATGCATGTGAGTGGGTTTTAAATCACATCAACATGTCTGCATGCAAGCATGCACCGGTAGCATGATTGTAAGTGAGCTTTTAAGTCCCATTAACATGTCAAAAAGTAAAATATAATCCCATTATGCAGTAGGAGTTGGCTGATCTTTTTTCCTTATGTGGGATGATCTAAATGATGATGGGAGTTTATTTAGTTTGGCTACCACATTTGTCATGCGGTTATAGAGTTTTTTTTAGTTCTATGAAATCGATGATTTTGCGCCGAGAGATATACGGCTGTTCTGCGGCAACGCGCGGGGACTCATCTAGTAATATTTAGGAACGGAGGGAGTACTATGTAAAGAGTTAGGTGTCGCACGGTGATAGTGTGAGGTGGGCCATGTAATCACTGAGCCTGCGTGTTTTCACTGCTCTTGCACTCCTCCGCTGTAAGAATGGAGAAAATTGTAATCTAGTAGTAGTACCTCCTTATGCCGAAAGCGTGGGACATCCAGCAGTCCTACCACCTCAGTAATAAAGACCAATGAGCCGTCAAATCACATAGACCTAGCAGTAAGTTGGACGGATGAAGCAACCATCACTCTTGCGCCAGTGACAGGTCGCGTATGCTCTGCCCGGGCATGAATGCGGCACCGATTCTTTGGAGCGGCGCTGACCGTTTCGGGCGGGAAGCGCGCGGTGGGTGATGGAGGGGCTTTGGGTGGGCCAGGCTGGTCAGGAGCGGGCGTGGCAGCTGTCCGCATGTCCCTACCGGACACGCCCGGAAACGAGAGGATGCATCGACTCTCACGGCTAAAATCGTACACTACACACCATCTCTCTGTAGGAGTAGGTCGATATGTCGCTCTCTCTAACACACACATGCTATTAAACACACACACGCACACACACGCACCTTGGTCCTGTTGCACCTTCTAACGTGACTTATTACACCTAGACGGAGGGAGTAGTAAGTATACGAGGTACGGTGGCACACTGACTTAAGTCGAATACAAGTGCCCAAAATTTGTGTGCATGTTACAATAAGGATTCACTTAAAATAGTACGCGAGCGAACAGAGGGATCAATTGGACAATGTTCCCGAGTAGTAGCGAGATGTGTGAGGTAAGATAAACCGCTGACACTTTTAATTTTTCTTATTAATTTGTCTATTTCACCCTATGACTGGTGGGACCCAACGTACTACGTGGACAGAGGTAAGGTGACTAAGGCTGCATTATTTCTGCACCACTATGGATAGTCTTACCACCAAAGCCACATGACACGATTATGATTGAAATCCCAATGACTCCCACACACACACACAAAACACGGCATGCTTGTCACACGAATGCAAGAATGTATAAAAGGTTATTTCCTCTCGTTGAACCTAACGGGAGGGTTGTGTAGCTGGTTAGCCTGTTCGCTCATCAAACTTGAGGTCTCGGGTTCGATAACTACACTTGAGCATAATTTGTGCCAGGAGGATTCTTTGACTGGTCAAAATGGATTGATACGGAGCTATACGATCTCATAGTGACCGTATAATCACCTGATCATGTATAAGCTGCAGCCTCGGCACTTGTTCTCTACAGTTTGCACGCTTCACACTCTCTCTCCAGTATATATATATACACGTTGGAGCCTCAGCGCTTGTAGTTGCTCTCTTCACACTCTCTCGCCCTCTCCAGATCTAAACAAGACTTCGTTGGCCTCTCTCTCCCCTCACTGCTGCTCAAAGAGCCGGCAGGATCCGTCTGCCGGGAAGGGAAGGAGGCTCAACGTTGTCGCCATCAGCGAGGGAGGGAATCCACTACCGGCGCAGCTGTTCACTTTCACCCAGCGGCGGCGCGGGAGGGCCTTCGACCCCTTCTTCTTCACCGTCGTCCCGTCGCCCACCGAACCACGCCCCAAGAACCTTAAGGTATAATTTACTTACTCCACATGCATTGCTCTAGCTGCATGTATACCATGAATCTAGGACGTGGTTCAAAGAGGAAAGGAGTGGGGGAAAGTAGTGGGAAAAGTTGTATATAGCATGAATATAGGACGTGGTTCAAAGAGGAAACGAAGGGGGAAAGTTGTAGCATGAATCTACGACGTGGTTCAAAGAGGAAAGGAATGGGGGAAAGTAGTGGGGAAAGTTGTATCACATAAATCTAGGACGTGGTTCAAAGAGGAAAGGAAGGGGCGAAAGTACTAGTTCAAAAAGGAAAGGAAGGGACAAGGCTGTAGAGTTTGAGCAGGACTAGATTTGCTGCACTCACATAGGAAAAGATGTCTAAAGATAACAAAACTGGGACCAACACAAATATGCTCCTTGGTTGTTTGTTCTTTGTTGCAACAAACTATGCATGACCACAGTACATCGGTAGATGCACATGGTGCTGGTGCGTCCATTGTCCCGTGCAACTCATTAGCTGTTGTTAATCTAAGGCCCTGTTTGGTTAAAAACTCCCTAGTCCCTACCTGCTTGGTTCCAGGGACTAAACATGGACTAGAGGTTATTAAATGACATGCTAAAAGACCATGTTACCCCTAGTAATGAACTAATAGAGACAAGGTGCGATGCGTGGCAGGGGCAACTGTTGGAAAAAGTCCCAAAAAGACTCCCTCGGGGTCTTCTTTCTTTAGTCCCAAATGCCCACTTTTAGTCCCTAAAAGTCCCTCCTGTTTGGTTTAGATGGGACTGACACAGAGTTTTTTTAGTCCCTACACCAAAATGTCCCTGTAAACAAACACCCTCTAATAATGCCGCTGGAAAATTGATGCAATGCCACAGTTAAAAGCAAATTACATGTTTAATGAATTTTATTGTTAATATAATCTCTATGTTAATATTAATCAATGCCACGAGAAATGCTACTGTCTTGCTTTCTTTCCCATTTAGATAAAGTAGATGTTTCTTTTTGTTGGCTTCTGTGTCATCCACCGTTATTGACCACTAATTGTTTCTTTTGCACCTTTGTGTAAACAGGGTTATCTACTTCACCTTGTTGCCATTGTGACCTTTTGTTGCACTGCACAAAACACTTTTGTTGTAAGAATGTTTTGTGCAGTTCAACCAAAATGTCACACCGACAATGTTGCTTGATTGCTTGATCTTAGTGGAACTGCACAAGAGGAGATCTTACTTCCTATCCGTGTTGGCAAATTTGGTTCAGATCTTCTTCTTGTGAGTTGTTTGAATTCCGCATCATGAGAGGTCAGTACTAGCCTTCTTTCACATGATTCTGAAGTGTGCTTTCATATGTTGTGCTACTTGTACAATAATGTTGCTTGATTTTAGTGAACTGCACAAATGGAGACAAGACTTCCAATCTGTATGTGCACCATAATATCCCATTGAGGTAAGATAAGGATATTTCACAATTGTTGGCCTGTATTTTGCCACTTTCATCAGAAAATTAAGTTTAGTACTATACTTGCGCTCCCTAATTGACATGCCAAATCTTACATTGAAGGCGAAGCTTGTCTGTTATTGAACCATGTGATGAAGGGGAAGAACAAGCGGAAGAAAAACAAAATTCAACTCCTGGTGCTGTAATGAAGCACTGGAACTGTGATGACACAAGTAATGATATAGTTTTGCATCTTAATTTATTGCTATGGCTGGAACGAGCAATTGTTTTGCCACTGATTTGATGCCACTCTTAATGTAATACATAATTATCTCTACTTGTGCAAACAGGGATCTTCTTTGAAGATACCATATGTTTTAGTGGAACTACACAAGAAGATGTTGGAAACATTAAACTAATCGAGGAGTATATAGTAAGCATGGCCACCACCGTAGATAGCCACAGATGGTTCCGGAGAAGTGCTTCATCTGTATGCTCTACACAATAAGCCTCCTAACAAAGGTTGGTACATGCCCACTGATTTCATCGATATGATTGAGCTTTGTCATCTCTATTGGTGTTGTGCTACTGTTTAGATACTGTCATGAAAAAGTGGTATTGTCCTTGAGAAGTGCTTCATCTGAGCTGTTTTAAATATTTCCTTTCCTTTCTTTGAGCAAACAGGGATGCTAGCATTTAGTAGTCCTCTTGTCTTTGCACAACAGGATCATCTTCCTCTGAAGAAGAATATGGAGTACGTGAAGTGACTAGTTCCGATTATGCCAGGATGAAGAGGCCATGTCTATCTTCTCATCAGAAGGAGCAGTTGAAGGATGGTTACATTACTCCCCACAAGACCAAACTAACTTCAGCTCACAAGGACTGGCAAATCTCCATTTTTTGCTGTGATGCGCGAGTACAATGTTGTTCTAGGATTCTTGCTGGTGAGTTCCATTTTTCTAAAAGTGTGCTCTACATGGACCATGTAGGTGCCTATTTAAACTATCAATTCATAGTACAGTTTGCTTTATACTAATAACTTTTTTGTATTTGTGCAAACAGGGGTGCTCAGCTTGATTTCAATGGGAACTGCACAAAATGTTCATGAATACATCGAATCATTCATTTCCACCACAAGAAAGAAGGTGCCGATAAGTTCAAGGCGTTGCAACATATAAGGGCGAAATCATACAAGCTACGCGCGAATTTGGTTGATTTTGGTGGAACTGCACAAAAAGAACAGCTGGTTTATTTAGCATGAGGTGCCATGTCAATGTCCGAACTGATGGCAAACCCTGCCCATTCCACAATCATAGGCATTTGATATTTTGGAATGGGACAACCTTGTCAAATTTTGCTCATTGATTTTAGCACGACATGCGTTTGATATTTTCGAATGGGACACCCTTTGCTGTCAGCGGCGTCGATCAATTTTTTCTCTATTCTTTAGTTGTGAAGTAAATATTGCCTCTGACATGTGAGTCGCTGAGATGCATAATCATCGATTGTTCTGAATGTTCTCTATGAATTGCTAGCCCTGTGTGTTTGATTGCAATGTACAGAAACGCTAAAAACTGCTCAAACTCTTTGTACTCCTTTTGTTCCTTTTTACTTTGCACATTGTGAAAGTGCATACATTTTTGTATAAGATTGTTCAAAGTAGAGATATTTTGACTGCAGACAAAACTTGTATGCAGACTAGAAAGGATCGGAGGGAGTACGTGTGAAACTGCTACAAATGAGGTGATCACCCTGGGAATAATGCTAGCACGTATTGTTTTGCATGTTCATCCAATGCCAGTGATACAGGAATTCGAACTAATGGAAATAAATTCATTCATACACGGTCGGATTTCATATAAACATGCCGGATTTCATTACATTTCATACATTCTTCAACTAAAAAGGGGTGCGCTGGAGGTATAATTAATTAACCAAAGCTACCACCTGTGTCCCGCTGAGCCGAACAGAAGCTTCAGTGACTTAACTGCAGGTGCAGTTGCGTAACTGACATGTGGCCTTTTGGGCCCACGTGTCAGTCAGCCAACTGCACCAGCAGTTAAGTAAAAGCATTGTTCTTCTCCAGTGCAGCTCTCCGACTCCACGTCGCCGCCAAGAAGCTAACCGGCCGTCAATGGTCAACCCGCCTAGCTTGGTTTCAACCGGAGGGTAGCAGTGGTGGCCTTACTTGGACCCGAGCAGCGGCGAGCTACCGTGTTCTACTCTTCCTCGTTTTCTGTGTGGCGCGGCCTCATTGGTCGTGGGGTGGGGCCTAGGCGGAGCCGGTGATGTCCTCTGTCTCGTTGCCAGCGGGCGGCGCCTCGGTGGAGCGGTGGAAATCCTCCCCCACGTTGCCGGCAGGGTGGGACCTCGGCTGAGCCGACGATGTCCTCTGCCTTGTTGTTGGCGGGGCGGGGCCTCGGCGGAGCCGGCGGTGTCCTCTGCCTTGTTGTTGGCGCCGCGGGGCCTCGGCGGAGCAGGGCCTCGTCGATGCCAGCGGAGCGGGGACTCGTCGGAGCCGACATTGTCCTCTGCCTCGTCCTCGATCTCGCCAAACAGCGCCTCGCCCGTTTCATCGCCTTCTTTGCTACCCTCTTTGTAGGCGGCCACAGCCTCCGCCACCCGCATGCGGTACCGCCAGCGCTCGAGGCGGCCCTTGCGGGTGGAGCGGTACGAGTCGAGTAGCGCCTCCTACTCCGCCCGCTCTGCGGTGATCTGCTCCTCCGCCTGCAGGTGCTCCTGGAGGAGATGGTGGTTGTAGGCGGCGTCGGCCTGCGCCTCCTGGAACTGCTCCTCACGCATCTGCCTCACTGTGTCCATATATTGGGCATGGGTCTCGCTGATGGTCATGGTGCAATGCACCAGCGAGGATGGCGCGGAGGAGGGGGTTGGCGCCGGATCATCGACTACCATGTTCTCCATTGGGACGTCGTCGTCCTCCGGCTGCCTGCCGGCCAGCCGGTCGGCAGCATTGGCTTCCATCTGCTTGTGGTCCGTCGTCTGCCCGTCCCGAAGAGCGCTGGAGCGCGAAGAAGCCATGGTGGGCACTAGTGGTGTGGAGAGGAGAAAGGGAACGGATGCAGATGACTGCGGCTATGGCCGGCATAGCAGTTTATATAGCAATGGTGGGCGGCGGAGGGACGGACGTGTGGCGCCGGAGTAGCCACCTCGGCAACCGCATATCATTAATGTGGGCGGCAGATGGACGGACGGACGGCACTTGTGTCGTTTGAAGGCGGAGCAATCGCCTGCACTGCGAAGCGGGGTGGGCGGCGCTGACTGTTTCGGGCAAAAGCGCGCGGGGGCAAGGAGATGACTTTACTTGGAGAGGATGACAATGGGGACCCACTAGGGCCATAGCCTCACGTACGCAAGTGCCTCCTTATTATATATATATATAAGTATAATTTATTTTGCTTCCTCCTGGTTTCCTGACATCACAGTCCCACACCATTGTGAACCTATGTAGTCAATAAACGAGACAATTGCACAAGAAGCGGCCGACAGCTGGGACCAAGCAGCTCGAGCAATATTTGTGTTTTTGAGGTGTGAGCACTTCAGAGTTTTTCGATGTTTATCCCAGATATTAATTTTTCTCCTCTTAACAACAACGAAAACATCGCTACAGGTATTAACTGGATGGGCTGTGGCTCGTCTAGCCCAGGCCGGATATCCAGCCTAGATATTAAATATTAATTTTTTTCAAGCTGAAAATGGCTAGCCCAGCTATACTTTTTTTAGGAATATCCAGGCAAGGTCAAGTTGTTATTCTCCGCCCCGCTGGGCTGCAAATCTTTCCTAGGAGGGATGCATTAGGCTTAACAAGAAAATGTGCTTTAAGAAATAACAAATAGGATGTAATTATAAAAACTGGGCAGTAACTATAAAAAAATGCACCAAACACGTAATCACTTTATAAAATATTATTTTTGGATATTGAAATTTTTAATTTCATTAATTGTTGCGAGCGCAATGTTTCGTTGGATTTTTACGTAATATAAATTTATATTGAAATTGTATTTAATCTGACTAGAAATTTCGGGATAAAAATATTTCGGATCCCATCAAAATGTGGGAAATTTTATTGAATTCTGTTTTGAACGGTTGGTTGAAATGGGTCGTACTTTTAACAAACTGTAAATGGGCTGTAGTAAATTCCATTAGAATTCAAAAATGGGCTACACATTCTTACAAATCTCAAATGGGCTATAAGTTCTCTGCCACACACTTCTGACCTTACTAAGTTGACACGTTCCCTAAAAAAACAGAGTTGATGCGTATGCAAGGCTTTGTCAACTTATAGTCAACACACGGTTCTAGTAGCAGTGGCCGTTGGATGTCCATCCAACGGATGCCGTGCTTCTTCTTCAATCTCGGATATTCTAGCTTCACCAGCCCGAAAAATGATTCCTTCCCCTGACATCTGGGGTGCACCGTTTTGGAAGCTGACCCATGGGCCTACTAAGTTGACGTACCAAGGGCTTTGTCAACTTAGTCAATATAAACGATTCTATCTGCAGTGGCCGTACGATGTCCATCCAACAGCCATCGTGCTTCTTCAACCTCTGGTCTTCTTGGTCCAGCCGCCCAAAGCAGCACCGGTCGTGCCGCCTGCTCCTGCCTCCAGTGGCCGGCTGGGCTGCCGCGGAGGCCTCACCGCCCTCTACTACTCCCACCGCTGGCCAGGCCATCCCTCCACTCACCCACACCCCTGTTATTCTGCGGCGATGGCAGCGCAGCCGAACCAGTGAACCCTCGTACTCCTCTTCGCGTGTGCATCCACTGCTGCATCTTCCCCGGCTCCGTGTCGTCCCCTTCCTAGGCCTCGCTGTCGTCCACCGCCGTGGTGCTCTCGGCGCGGCGTGGTCAATGTGGTCAAGGAACGACTTCCATCGGACGTCGACTATACATGGAGTGGCTGACAGCTGGGTCCATGGCAGCCGCAAGGAAGTGCCTCCTTATTACGCGCAAAATAATTATTCCTCCACCTAACAGCAGGGACCCACCGGACGGGCCTCCGTATTTCGTGAAAATAATGATCCGCCCCCTGACTGCTGGGACCCACCAGCTACATCTTCGCACGCAAGGAAGTGCGTCCGAAAAAACCGATTCGCCCCCCTGACTGCTGGGACCCACCAGCTACATCTTCATACGCAAGGAAGTGCGTCTGAAAAAAAAATGATTTGCCCCCGTGACTGCTGGGACCCACCAGCTACACCTTCGCACGCAAGGAAGTGTGTCCGGGTAAAAAAAACGATATGCCCCCCTGACTGTTGGGACCCACCAGCTACATCTTCGCACGCAAGGAAGTGCGTCCGGGCAAAAAAAATGATTCGCCCCCCTGACTGTTGGGACCCACCAGCTACATCTTCGCACGCAAGGAATTGCCTGACAGACGGGATCCACCTGGTCGAAGCGTACGTAGCGTTGTCATTTTGGTCGCGAACGTGTACGTACATATATACTGGTCGATGTAGAGGCGTGCATGTATCATAGTAGAGGCGCGCATGTATCATAGTAGAGGCGCGCACATAGCATGTACACGTACGTACAACGGCCAGGGTGCAAGAAAGAAAATACGGCCACGTATGTGTACATACGGGCGGGGTCTCGAACGCCTACTCTTGCACACGTACGGCCAGGGCTCGTGTACATGGCTGGGTCGGAACGGAGAAACAAGGTCGTCCTCGTGTTCATGGGGAGCCAACTGGGTGGGTCGGAACGGAATGTGTCGTCGTGTTCATCGGGAGGGCTTGGACGGAATAGGCAATGGAAACGAGGCCTCACGTACCATAGAACGGAGGAAACGGCCTTGTGTTCGACCGGCCATGTTTGAAACGGGATCCTGTTCATCGGGAGGGGTCTGGTGTACCGCAAAACGGAGGAAACGGACCTCCTACGATCAAAACGGGGGTCCTGATGATCGGGAGGGGTGTGGCGTACCGCAAAACGAACGAAACGGACCTCCTATGGTCGAAACGGGGGTCCTATTGATCGGGAGGGGTGTGGCATACCGCAAAACGGACGAAACGGACTTGTGTTGGAGCTCTACGGTCGAAACAGGGGTCTTGTTCATCGGGAGGGGTGTGGCGTACCGCAAAATGGGACTCCACGAGATATTGTTCATCTCCACCGTCGACCTCCTCCAGCCTCCACGGGCTACCGTCGGCCTCCTCCAGGCTCCACGGGCTCCTGTTCATCCAGCCTCCACCGCGTGCTACTCCACCGGCTACTGTTCAACCACCCCTCCACGGGCACCCCTCCACCATCTACTGTTCATCCAGCCCTCCACGGGGTCGTCCTGTTCATCTAGAGGCAACGCCATGGGGTCCTACATCCACCCCCACCACTCACTGTTCATCCAACCCCCCGCAACGCTCACTGTTCATCCAGTCGATCGGCTTCAGTTAGCAGCAGTAGCGAAGGAATCGCTCAATCGGTTCAGTTAACAGCCATCGATCGATCAATCGGGTTCAGTAACACATAGCCTGCAGTGCAATCGCTCGGGTTCAGTTAGAGCCAACGCCTCGCACACACGCACGTACGTGTACGAGAGAAACACGCATCGCTCGGCCCCCGACCGCCCGTCGTAACCAGGAACTCCCAGAAATGTTCCTCGCCCTCGCTTCTACCACGGTTTTTTCCGTCATGGACGGCCCAAAGAATGTCATGTAGCTGCGTCTCTGGCCCGCCCAGGACGAAAAGCCCATTTTCTGTCGTGATTTTTTGTCATAGAAGTAGGAGCCCACCACATCTATGATGATACCGGGTTTTGTCACAATTATCGTCATAGAATTGTCATATGTATGAAAGAAATTTTTTTGTTCGGCCCAAAATGTGACGGATGTGTCTTTTTTTTGTAGTGGATGCCCACCCACTTAGTTTCTTTTTTAGCTTTCATACACTTATAGCTCTAGTGCATCCGTTGCATGGCAATCCCTACTCACTCACATTGATTTCTATTGATGGGCATCTCCATAGCCCGTTGATACGCGTAGTTGATGTGAGACTATCTCCTTCTTTTTGTTTTCTCCACAACCACCATTCTATTCCACCTATAGTGCTATGTCCATGGCTCACGCTCATGTATTGCGTGAAAGTTGAAAAGGTTTGAGAACATAAAAAGTATGAAACAATTGCTTGGCTTGTCATCGGGGTTGTGCATGATTTAAATATTTTGTGTGATGAAGATAGAGCATAGCCAGACTATATGATTTTGTAGGGATAGCTTGCTTTGGCCATCTTATTTTGAGAAGACATGATTGCTTTATTAGTATGCTTGAAGTATTATTGTTTTTATGTCAATATTAAACTTTTGTTTTGAATCTTATGGATCTGAATATTCATGCCACAATAAAGAAAATTACATTGATAAATATGTTAGGTAGCATTCCACATCAAAAATTCTGTTTTTATCATTTACCTACTCAAGGACGAGCAGGAATTAAGCTTGGGGATGCTTGATACGTCTCCAACGTATCTATAATTTTTTATTGTTCCATGCTATTATATTATCCATCTTGGATGTTTTATATGCATTTATATGCTATTTTATATGATTTTTGGGACTAAACTATTAACCTAGAGCCCAGTGCCAGTTTATGTTTTTTCCTTGTTTTTGAGTTTTACAGAAAAGGAATACCAAACGGAGTACAATCGACGTGCCAATTTTTGATGATTTTTTATGGACCAAAAGAAGCCCCCGGAGTAAAAGAGTTGGGCCAGAAGAGTCCCGAGCCATCGACGAGGGTGGAAGGCCTGCTCTACCCCCCTGGGCGCGCCCCCTATCTCGTGGATGACTCGGAGACCCCCCCCCCCTGACGTCAGACCGACACCAAAATTCCTATAAATACATAAACCCCCGAAAAGAAACCTAGATCGGGAGTTCCGCCACCGCAAGCCTCTGTAGCCACCAAAAAACAACCGGGACCCTATTCCAGCACCCTGCCGTAGG
Organism: Triticum dicoccoides; assembly: GCF_002162155.2. NCBI lineage: Eukaryota > Viridiplantae > Streptophyta > Magnoliopsida > Poales > Poaceae > Triticum > Triticum dicoccoides. Next base: position 621,739,948 of record NC_041383.1, read on the forward strand.
GGGGAATCATCACCGGTGGCTATCTTCATCATCCCAGCGCTCTCCATGACGAGGAGGGAGTAGTTCACCCTCGGGGCTGAGGGTATGTATCAGTAGCTATGTGTTTGATCTCTCTCTCTCTCTCTCTCTCGTGTTCTTGATACGGCATGATCTTGATGTACCGCGATCTTTGCTATTATAGTTGGATCTTATGATGTTTGTCCCCCTCTACTCTCTTGTAATGGATTGAGTTTTCCCTTTGAAGTTATCTTATCGGATTGAGTCTTTAAGGATTTGAGAACACTTGATGTATGTCTTGCGTGGGATACCTGTGGTGATAATGGGGTATTCTATTGATTCACTTGATGTATGTTTTGGTGATCAACTTGCGGGTTCCATGACCTTGGGAATCTATGCATAGGGGTTGGCGCATGTTTTCGTCTTGACTCTCCGGTAGAAACTTTGGGGCACTCTTTGAAGTTCTTTGTGTTGGTTGAATAGATGAATCTGAGATTGTGTGATGCATATCGTATAATCATACCCGCGGATACTTGTGGTGACATTGGAGTATCTAGGTGACATTAGGGTTTTGGTTGATGTGTGTCTTAAGGTGTTATTTTACTATAAACTCTAGGGCTGTTTGTGACACTTATAGGAATAGCCCAATGGATTGATCGGAAAGAATAACTTTGAGGTGGTTTCGTACCCTACAATAATCTCTTCTCCGCTATTAGTGACTTTGGAGTGACTCTTTGTTGCATGTTGAGGGATAGTTACATGATCTAGTTATGCTATTATTGTTGAGAGAACTTGCACTAGTGAAAGTATGAACCCTAGGCCTTGTTTCGAAGCATTGCAATACCATTTGTGCTCACTTTGATGTTTAGTTACCTTGCTGTTTTTATATTTTCAGATTACAAAAACCTATATCTACCATCCATATTGCACTTGTATCACCATCTGTTCGCTGAATAAGTGCACCTATACAATTTACCATTGTATTGGGTGTGTTTGGGGACACAAGAGACTCTTTGTTATTTGGTTGTAGGGTTGTTTGAGAGAGACCATCTTCATACTACATCTCCCACGGATTGATAAACCTTAGGTCATCCACTTGAGGGAAATTTGCTACTGTCCTACAAACCTCTACACTTGGAGGCCCAACAACGTCTACAAGAAGAAGGTTGTTTAGTAGACATCAGGAGACGTTTGGTTACCTGCATTGTTTTTAGACCATCTCCAACAGACGCGCGCAGGAGCAATGCGCTAAAAGTTTTTTACAGCACCGAAACAACGCTTTTGCACGCAGAATTAAGCAGTTGCTTTGCCAGGCGCCCAAACATTTTAGCACGCGCGAGTGCCACTTCAGCAGGCGCTGTAAAATAGAGCGCTCGCGCCTAGCCGGCGCACAAACACACATTCAAAGTGATCTCAAACATCCAAAATATTCACATTTCACAAGAACAAGATGATCAAACATCAATGAGAAACATAACATAGTTTAGCATAGTTCAAAATATGCAAAGTTCACACAAACAAGATGATCACAAGCACGTTCATGACAAACAAGTTCACATAAATTAATGAAAAATCATTCCTTATCTTCTTCCTGCTCGTTTGCCTCTTCGGATTCGTCCGTTTCTTCTTCTGATTCTCCATCCTCTTGTTTGTCCTCTCCTTCATTCAAAACTCAGACGGTGTTTGCACTATCAACAACGGCATCATGCAAAGACATGTGAGGCACACTGAAAGCTCCCATGCCTCTCGTAGGTGCTCCCATGCCTCCCATTAGAGACGCAAAACTCATGTCTCTGATGCCTCCCATGCCACCCATGCCTCCCATGAAAGCTCCATGCCTCCCACAAAAGCTCCCATGCCTCCCATAGGTGCTCACATGCCTCCCATGGAAGCTCTCATGCCTCCCATAGGTGCTCCCATGCCATCCATGGAAGCTCCTATGCCTCCCAAGCCTCCCATGCATGTCATTCTTTTTTGCATCAAGATTTGATCACGACAAAGGTTGATGTACTCCTTTTGCCTCTCATCCAAGTTGGATGTGTCCATGAAGAACAAGTACTTCTTCCATTCCAATAATCTTGCTTGCTCCTCCATGGCCAATTTTTTCTCCTCCAATGCCACATTCCTCTCCTCGGCCGCCGATTCTTGGCTTCTTGACAACCTCCTCACCTTGTTTGCTTCCTTTCTTGCCTTCACAATAGCCTCCATAGCCCTCTTTATCTCTTCATCTCCTCCCTTCTTCTTCTTCCTTTCTTTTTCTAGTTTCTCTCCTTGTGGTCTTTTTGGCTCTGAGTAGGCAACCGAGTTTTATGTAGTGCTCCTCGTGTCGTCATCACTTGATGCCTCATTCTCATCATCATCTAAATCAATAGTTGCATTGTTTTCATCATGTTTTTTCTAGTTCTCTTCATCCTTCAACACCTCATAGCAATGGGGCAACACAAATGCTCTCCCTTTCTTCACCTTTCTTTTCTTGGTCTTCTTCTCTTCTCCTCGAAACAAGTTTTGCGCAATGTTGAGCTACAAACAAAAGAACAAGTTATCACTAGAAACACAAAAGATGAAGCATGAACATAGAATAAATGATGAGCATGGGATGCATTGGAAATGGCACTCGCCCTATCTCTATCATTAAGGTCGCTTGGGTTTATCTTGTCAACCACCATCATTGCCAACGCCCACTTTTGACAATCTTTGTTGATCGTCAACCACTGGGACTGAATAGATCTTTCGGTGCGCTCAATTCCTCTCTTGTTGTGTGTGTCAAAGAACTCCTTCATCCGAAGCCAATATGTATCTCTTGTTTGTTCTGTTCCAACGGTGGGATCCATAGACACATTCAACCATGTGCTGCAAAGCAAGACGTATTTGGCGATGGTGTAGTTGGAAGCCCTTCCTTTTGGTGCATCGATCAAACCCTCGCCCTTGCCAGCCACTTCATATCTATCTTCATTAACTTCATTGGTTTGAGACCAATTGTTGGAGCCAACACCCATAGTCAACATATATGCCTCAGGATTGAAACTACAAAGTAAAATGACAAAGGAAAACTAATTAATCTAAAACATATGTGCACATTTGTCAACAACAACAAGACAAGAACAAAATTTATACCTTGTAGGCATTTCATCAAGCACTATGTGTGCATCGATCGACGGTGCAACAAATTGCGAGGTTACCGGCGCTTCGGGCGGTGGCGGCGTCGCCGGCCTCGCTCCTGCCTTCTTTTTTATCACTGCTTTTCTCTTCTTTTGAGACATCGTCATCGTCGTGGTGGTCGCATGGGTCGTTTGGAGGTGCAGATTCGTGGCTTTGCGGCGGGCGATGGCGCAAGCCACACTGTGCGATCGTCCAGGGAGGCATGAAGAACCCGTGCGCGAGGCCGGTGTTTGGAGCCGCAGCGGCGGTGGTGGAGGTCAGCCAAGTGCTAGGATGTGCGGCGACAGCGGCGGAGAGGTTGCGCGTGTATGGAGGGGTTAGAGGGATGTTGGTGCGCCCGTCCATGGCTGGAGGTTACCAGTGGCGGCATGGGGCGGGGTGAAAGCAGGCGCAGGTAGAGAGTTTGGCGGCGGTTGCTCGCTTCACGCACGATTTGTTTCTGTCACGTGCGCGGTAGCGGACGCTCGAAAAAACCAGCACGCGAGGCCGCTCTATTCAACACGCGGAGAGGTTTTTAGCGCGCGTGCGATTTTTGCGTGTTTGCTCGAGCTGACGATTCGGTCGCGCACGCTATAATTTTGTTTTTTCAGGCGTGTGGCTGATACGTCTCCAACGTATCTATAATTTTTTATTGTTCCATGATGTTATATTATCATCCTTGGATGTTTTACAATCATTTTATATCATTTTTTGGTACTAACCTATTGACATAGTGCCCAGTGCCAGTTGTTGCTTTCTGCTTGTTTTTTACATCACAGGAAATCAATACCAAACGGAGTCCAAACGCAGCGAAACTTTTTGTGGATTTTTTTGGACCATAAGACATCCAGTGGGCCAAAGAAATACCAGAGGGCATCCCGTGGTGAGCACTGATATGTCTCCAACATATCTATAATGTTTTATTGTTCCATGATGTTATATTATCATTCTTGGATGTTTTACAATCATTTTATAGTCATTTTATATCATTTTTTGGTACTAACCTATTGACATAGTGCCCAGTGCCAGTTGCTGTTTTCTGCATATTTTTTACATCGCAGGAAATCAATACCAAATGGATTCCAAACGCAGCGAAACTTTTTCTGGATTTTTTTGGGCCAAAAGACATCCAGTGGGCCAGGAACGCACCTGAGGGGAGCTACAAGGGGAGCACAACCCACCAGGGCGTGCCTGGGGGCCCAGGCGTGCCCCGGTGGGTTGTACCTGCCTCGTTGGCCTCTCGCACCGCCTCTTTGCTCTATAAATACCCCGATATTCCAGAAACCCTAGGGGAGTTGACGAAAATCAATTCCAGCCGTCGTAGAGTCCAGAAACACCAGATCCAATCTAGACACCATCAGGGAGGGGTGCATCATGTCCATTGGTGCCTCTCCGATGATGCGTGGGTAGTTCTTTCTAGACCTACGGGTCCGTAGTTAGTAGCTAGATGGCTTCCTCTCTCTCTCTCTCTTGACTATCAATACAATGGTATCTTGGAGATCCAGATGATGTAAGCATTTTTGTGGTGTGTTTGTTGGGATCCGATGAACTTTGAGTTTATGATCAGATCTATGTATTTATCCATGAAAGTTATTTGAGTCTTCTTTGATCTGTTATATGCATGATTGATTATAGCCTCGTATTTCTTCTTTGATTTTTGGGTTTTGTTTGGCCAACTTGATCTATTTATCTTGCAATGGGAAGAGGTGCTTTGTGATGGTTTCGATCTTACGGTGCTTGATCCCAATGACAGAAAGGGAAACCACACATATGTATCATTGCTATTAAGGATAAAAAGATGGGGTCTATTTCTACATAAATAGATCTTTTGTACATCATGTCATCGTTCTTATTGCATTACTCCATTTTCCATTAACTTAATACACTAGATGCATGCTCGATAGCGGTCGATGTGTGGAGTAATAGTACTAGATGCAGGCAAGAGTCGGTCTACTAATCTTGGACGTGATGCCTATATAATGATAATTGTCTGGATATCGTCATGATTATTTTAAGTTCTATCAATTGCCTAATAGTAATTGTTTTCACACCGTTCGCTATTTTTCTCGAGAGAAGCCACTAGTGAAACCTACGGCCCCCGGGTCTCTTTTCATCATATTTTCCATTGTGATCTATTTTCCTTTGCTTTTATTTTCAGATCTATTAAACCATAAATACAAAAATACCTTTCTGCAATTTATTTGTTCTGCGATCTATTTATCCTATCTACCACTTTTATCTCACGTTATTTGCCTATCTTGAGGCGTCGTACCCGAAATGGTTTGACAACCCCTTTAACACATCGAGTTGCGAGTATTTGTTATTTTTGTGCAGGTGTTTTTTACGTGCAGTGAGGTGGTTCTCCTACTAGTTAGATTACCTTGGTCTCATCACTGAGGGAAATACCTAATGTCGCTATGCTCCATCATCCCTTCCTCTTTGGGGAAATACCGACGTTGTTCTAGCAGACATCAAAAGGAATTTCTCGCGCCGTTGCCGGGGATGATCTTCAACATCAACCAGGTTCCTAATTATAAATGCCTTGCAATTTACATTATTTGCCATTTGCCTCTCGTTTTCCTCTCCCCCACTTCACAAAAAATTGTCGTTTTATTTGCCCTCTTTTCCGTTCACCGTGTTCTCGTCAAATCTGTTTCGAGTGCAATCTTGTTGTGTAGTCCCATGACTCAAGAGAACACCAAGTTGTGTGATTTCTCAAATACCAACAACAATGATTTTATTAGCACTCAGATTGCTCCTCCCGCCACTAGTGCAGAGTCTTGTAATATTAATATTGCTTTGTTGAATCTTGTTATGAAAGATCAATTTGTCAGTAATCCTAATGAGGATGTCGCGTCCCATCTTAACACATTCGTGTAATTATGCGATATGCAAAAGAAAAAAGATGTGGACAATGATGTTGTGAAGTTGAAATTATTTCTGTTTTCTTTGCGAGATCGCGCAAAAAGTTGGTTTTCTTCTTTGCCTCACAATAGTATCGATTCTTGGAACAAGTGCAAGCATGCTTTTATTACTAAGTATTTTCCACCCGCAAAAATTATTTCCCTTAGAACCCAGATCATGAATTTCAAGCAACTTGAACATGAGCATGTTGCACAATCTTGGCAAAGGATGAAATTGCTGCTAAGGAATTGCCCAACTCATGGGTTAAATCCTTGGATGATCATACAAATTTTTTATGCGGGATTGAATTTTGTTTCTCGTAATCTTTTAGATTCCGCCGCGGGGGGTAATTTTATGGAAATTACTTTGGGTGAAGCTACTAAAGTGCTATATAATATTATTGCAAATTACTCACAAATGGCATACCGAAAGAGCTCCTACTAGTAAAAAGGTCAATTCGGTAGAAGAAATAAATTCTTTGAGTGAAAAATTTGATGCTCTTATGAAGTTGGTCACCAATAAAAGTGCTCCTATTGATTTTAATGATGTGCCTTTGTCTACTTTGATTGAGCAAAATAGTGATGCCATAGATGTGAATTTTATCTTTCGGAACAATTTCGATAACAATGCTTATAGAGGTAATTTTAATCCTAGGCCTTTTCCTAGTAATTCGTCTAATAACTATGGTAATTCCTATGGTAATCCTACTTATGATAATAATAGAAACACCTCTGATCTTGAGAACAATATTAAAGAATTTATCAATACTCAAAAAGCTTTCAATACTTCGATAGAAGAAAAGTTGAATAAAGTTGATGATTTGTCTAGAAGTATGGATATAATTTCTCATGATGTAGAAACTCTCAAGATGAAAATTTGTGTGCCTAAAGTTGAAGAATCAACTAAATCTCTTTATGTTTCTATGGATGAAATTAAGAACAGAACCACTATGCTTAGAGCTAAAAGAGAATTTTTAGAAAGAGCATTTTCTAGTGATTACTTTCATAAAAGTGATGAAGATCTGAAAATGATTGATGTTTCTTCTATTGATTATTTGTTTAGTAAAATTAAGATTGATGAAAAAGGGACTGGAGAAGAGTCAACTTTAGTTAGAAGGCGTCCCTATGATTCGGAGGGTGAAAATGTTGTCGAGAAAATTGATAAAAGTGGGTTTGAAGAGGTCAAGACTTTAAGTAGTGATGTACCCACTATTTTGGATTACAAAGACTTTAATTATGATAGTTGCTCTTTGGTTGATTGTATTTCTTTGTTGAAATCCATGATAAATTCACCCCTTGCTTATGAACAAAATAAAGCTTTTACTAAACATATTGTTGATACTATAATGAAAGCTTTTGAAAAAAATTGGAATTAGAAGTTTCAATTACTATAAAGGTGCATGATTAGTGGGAACCTACTATCAAAGTCAAGATTAAAAATTATGAGTGTTTTGCTTTATGTGACTTGGGTGCTAGTGTTTCTACAATTCTGAAATCTTTATGTGATGTGCTTGGTCTTACCGATATTGAAGAATGCTCTTTAAATTTGCACTTGGTGGATTCTACTATTAAAAATCTTATGGGAAGAATTAATGATGTTCTTATTCTTGAAAATAGGAATTATGTGCCCATAGATTTTATTTTTCTTGATATTGATTGCAATCCGTCTTGCCCAATTATAATTGGTAGACCGTTTTTACGCACTATTGGTGTCGTGATTGATATGAAAGAAGACAATATTAAATTTCAATTTCCACTAAGGAATGGTATGAAACAATTCCCTAGAACAATAATTAGGCCACCATATGAATCAATCATGAGGGAATTATATGGATCTAGAACCAAAGATGACAAAACTTAGATCCTACGTGTTATGCCTGGCTAGGGGCGTAAAACGATAGCGCTCATTGGGAGGCAACCCAACTTTTATCTTTTTGCTTTTTGGTTTTCTTGTTGTTTTCAATAAAATACCCAATTATACCTCTGGTTATATGTGTTTTTGTGGTTTAAATTAGTGTGTGTGCCAAGCAAGGCCATTGGGATGATTTGGGTGAAAGTTGATTTGATCTTGCTGAAAAACAGAAACTTTTGCACTCACAAAGTTATTTTTAATTTTTAGCAAAAGAGTGATTTTGAGTTGATTATTTTTGCAGAACATTAGTAAACAAATTAATCATGTCGTCCAAATTTTTTAGAATTTTTGGAGTTATAGAAGTATTCTAAGTAATCAGATTGCTACAGATTGTTCTGTTTTTGATAGGTTCTGTTTTCCTTGCGTTGTGTGCTTGTTTTGATGATTCTATGGTTTTCTTTGATGAATTTTTGCCATAGAAAAGTTGAAATATATTAGATATAATGCAAAAATAAAATATGAATAGGTTTACAACAATACTTATAGTAGTGGTTTGCTTTCTTATACTAACGGATCTCACAAAGGTTTTGTTGAGTTTTATGTGATTGAAGTTTTCAAGTTTTGGGTGATCTTACGATGGATGAAGGAATAAGGATTATCAAAAGGCTAATCTTGGGGATGCTCGAGGAACCCCAAGATGATATTCAAAGAAGTAGCAAGCAACTAAGCTTGGGGATGCACCCGAGTGGCATCCCCGTTTCTTCTAACAACCATCGGTATTTTACTTGAAACTATATTTTTATTCATCATGTATTATGAGTTTTTCTTGGAGCGTATTGTATGATATGAGTCTTTGCTTGTTTTGCCTTGTGTTTTAAGTGTTGAATCCTTGCTGAACAAACCTTTTTGAGAGAGCCAAAAATTATGCTATGCTTGCTCCTATGCTTCACTTAAATTTTTAGAGCCATGGATTTGCTCTAGTACTTCACTTATATCTTTTTGAGCAAGTTGTGCTTTGTTGTTTTTGAAGAAATGCTCTCATGCTTCACTTAGATTATTTCGGAGTTAGTAAAATTTTAAGAAATTCTCTCTTGCTTCACTTAGATTATTTTGAGAGAAAGAAATATTATGCTCATGTTCTTCACTTATATTTGTTTCAGCTTATCGAAAGTAACATATGAAAATAGTCCCAAAGTGATAGATATCCAAAGAGGATATAATATAAACTTTCATGAAGATCATTGGACAAAATAAACTTGATTCTTAGTAATGGTTTCGAGATATGACGATATGATATGTGAGTCATGTTGATGAGTAATTGTGCTTTAGTACGAATATTGATGTTAAGGTTTGTGATTCCTATGCAAGCATGAAAGTTAATAGTTATGCAATCAAAATTTATATCCTACTTGTGGTGCATTATTCGGTGTTACTTATGCTTAATGTTTGGGTATGAGATTTTTTGCTTTTTGGTTGGTCGCTTCTCAATCTTTTTGCTAGCTTTCATTTTGCACTAAGTATGATCACTACTTGTGCATCCAAAACCCTTTAAACCAGATTTGCCATACGAGTCCACTATACCTACCTATATGTGGTAATTCCATGCCGTTCTAAACAAATTTGCATGTGCCATCTCTAATTTTCAAAATAAATTTCTCTTTTGTGTGCTCTACCGCTCGCGAGGCGGTGAGGGGCGGTCAATATTTTCCATGCTAGATGTGTTATTCTCAAGATGAGTGCTTATTCACTTGTCACTGCACGAGAGTACGGCAAAGGTATTAGGGATGCCCAGTCCCGAAATGAAAAATGAATTTACTTTATGTTGTCAAATAATAAATTCCTTGGAAAGTGTTGGTATGGAGGGCACCCGTGGATACGGACAAGCCATGGAAAGTGAAAGTAATGGCGGAAAAAGGAATAAACTTTATTTTCTATTTGGGAACCGCCTATGATGCATCTAGGATGGAAAATGTTGGGAGCTCTAAGTCATTTTCATTGGTGGGAAAAGTATGCCTCTCAAAATGTTTTTATCTCTCAATTTTTGCTATGAGCTCTGGCACCTCTACAAATCCCTGCTTCCCTCCGCGAAGGGCCTTTGTTTTACTTATGCAATTTTTATTTTTGAATTTGAGTCTCCACCTTCTCTTATAAAAGCACCAAGTAAGGGGCACTATGATCGTATTTGAGCATTGGGTGTAGCTAATATTCGAGTGTGTTTCATGAATGGGTCAATGATTGAGCATAATGGGCTAGGGATAACTTGCTTTAGTGTTGATATTTTGAAAGACATGGTTACTTGTTGGTATGCTTGAGTATTGAAGTCTTCATGTCAAAACTAAACTGTTGCTTTGAACCATATAAAAGTCCAAATGTACATGCTATAAAGAAAAGAAATGTGATGAACATGTTAGGCAGCATTCCACATCAAAAATTCTGTTTTTATCATTTACCTACTCGAGAACGAGCAGGAATTAAGCTTGGGGATGTTGATACGTCTCCAACTATCTATATTTTGATTGTTCCATGATGTTATATTATCATTCTTGGATGTTTTACAATCATTTTATAGTCATTTTGTATCATTTTTTCGTACTAACCTATTGACATAGTGCCCAATGCCAGTTGTTGTTTTCTGCATGTTTTTTACATCGCAGGAAATCAATACCAAACGGAGTCCAAACGCACCGAAACTTTTTGTGGTTTTTGGGGCCAGAAGACATGCAGTGGGCCAGGAACGTACCTAAGGGGAGATCCGAGGGGGGCACAACCCACCAGGGCATGCCTGGGGGCCCAGGCGCACCCTGGTGGGTTGTGCCCTCCTTGTTGGCCTCCTGCACCGCCTGTTTGCTCTATAAATACCCTCAATTCCAGAAACCCTAGGCGAGTCGACGACAATCAATTCCAGCCGCCGCAGAGTCCAGAAACACCAGATCCAATCTAGACACCATCATGTCCATTGGTGCCTCTCCGATGATGCGTGAGTAGTTCTTTGTAGACCAACGGTTCCGCAGTTAGTAGCTAGATGGGTTCCTCTCTCTCTCTCTCTTGATTATCAATACAATGGTCTCTAGGAGATCCATATGATGTAAGCCTTTTGGCAGTTTTTTTGTTGGGATCCGATGAACTTTGAGTCTATGATCAGATCTATGTTTTTATCCATGAAAGTTATTTGAGTCTTCTTTGATCTCTTATATGCATGATTTATTATAGCCTCGTATTTCTTCTCTGATATTTGGGTTTTGTTTCGCCAACTTGATCTATTTATCTTGCAATGGGAAGAGGTGCTTTGTAATGGGTTCGATCTTACGGTGCTTGATCCGAGTGACAGAAAGGGAAACGACACATATGTATCGTTGCTGTTAAGGATAACAAGATGGGGTCTATTCCTACATAAATAAATCTCGTCTACATCATGTCATCATTCTTATTGCATTACTCCGTTTTTCCATGAGCTTAATACACTAGATGCATGCCGGATAGCGGTCGATGTGTGGAGTAGTAGAAGCAGGTAGGAGTCGGTCTACTAATCTTGGACGTGATTCCTATATAATGATCATTGCCTGGATATCTTCATGGTTATTTGAAGTTCTATCAACTGCCCAACAGTAATTCTTTTCCCACCATTTGCTATTTTTCTCGAGAGAAACCACTAGTGAATCCTACGGCCCCCGGTTCTCTTTTCATCACATTTGTCTTTGCGATCTATTTTCCTTTATTTTATTTTCAGATCTATTAAACCAAAAATACAAAAATACCTTGCGGAAATTTATTTGTTCCGCGATCTATTTATCATGTCTACCACTTTTATCTCACGTTATTTGCCTATCTTGAGGCGTCGTACCCGAAAGGGATTGACAACCCCTTTAACACGTCGGGTTGCGAGTATTTGTTATTGTTGTGCAGGTGATGTTTACATGGTGTGAGAAGGTTATCCTACTATTTCGATAACCTTGGTCTCATCAATGACGGAAATACTACCGTCGCTATACTGCATTATCCCTTCCTCTTTGGGGAAATACCGACGTAGTTCTAGCAGAAATCAAGCACAAGACACCAGGGTGCGCTTGGAGGCCCAGACGAGCCCTGGAGGGTCGTGCCCTCCACGCTAGCCTCCCGCACCGCCTCTTTGCTCTATAAATACCCCAATATTCCATAAACACTAGGGTAGTGGACGAAAATCAACTCCAGCCACCGCAAGTTCCAGAAACACCAGATCCAATCTAGACACCATCTCAGAGGGGTTCATCATGTCCATTGGTGCCTCTCCGATGATGTGTGAGTAGTTCTTTGTAGACCTACAGGTTCATAGTTAGTAGCTAGATGGCTTCCTCTCTCTCTCTTGATTCTCAATACAATGGTCTCTTGGAGATCCATATGATGTAAGTCTTTTTGCGGTGTGTTTGTTGGGATCCGATGAACTTTGAGTCTATGATCAGATCTATGTTTTTATCCATGAAAGTTATTTGAGTCTTCTTTGATCTCTTATATGCATGATTTATTATAGCCTCGTATTTCTTCTCCGGTATTTGGGTTTTGTTTGGTCAACTTGATCTGTTTATCTTGCAATGGGAAGAGGTGCTTTGTGATGGGTTCGATCTTATAGTGCTTGATCCCAGTGACACAAGGGGAAACGACACGTATATATCATTGCTATTAAGAATAACAAGATGGGGTCTATTTCTACATAAATAGATCTTTTCTACATCATGTCATCATTCTTATTGCATTACTCCATTTTTCCATGAACTTAATACACTAGATGCATGGTGGATAGAGGTCGATGTGTGGAGTAAAAGTAGTAGATGCAGGCAGGAGTCGGTCTACTAATCTTGGATGTGATGCCTATATAATGATCATTGTCTGGATATCGTCATGATTATTTTAAGTTCTATCAATCACCCAACAATAATTGTTTTCCCATAGTTTGCTATTTTTCTCGAGAGAAGCCACTAGTGAAACCTACGGCCCCCGAGTCTCTTTTCATCATATTTGCCTTTGCGACCTATTTTCCCTTGCTTTTATTTTCAGATCTATTAAACCAAAAATAAAAAAATAACTTGTTGCACTTTATTTTATTTGTGATCTATTTATCCTATCTATCACAACTTTATCATGTCTTCTCGCCAATTCGAGGCACCGTTACCCGAAAGGGATTGACAACCCCTTTAACATGTCGGGTTGCGAGTATTTGTTATTTGTGTGCACGGGCTGTTTACATTGTGTTCCTTGGTTCTCCTACTGGTTCGATAACCTTGGTCTCATCATTGAGGTAAATACCTACCGTCATTGTGCTGCATCATCCCTTCCCCTTTGGGGGAATACCAACGTAGTTCACGCAGGCATCAAAAGAAATTTCTGGCGCCATTGTCGGGAGGATCTTCAACATCAAGCAGGTTCCTAATCACAAATCTCATCTCCTCACAATTTACATTATTTTCCATTTGCCTCTGGTTTTGCTCTCCCCCACTTCACAAAAATTTGCAGTTTTATTCGCCCTCTTTTTCGTTAGCCGTTTTTCGACATGTCTTATGTTTGCTTGTGTTGCCGTGTGCCTTCTATTTGCTTCCATCTTTGCTTGCTAAAAATCTTTTGATATGGATACTCACCACTTGCTAATCTTTTCAAAAGATCCAGTTATGATGAACCAATTGCAAGTGATTTGGGTGCACTGGATTATCTTTATGAAGTTTTGCTTGAGATTCGTGAATCTGAAAATTGTGATGAAGAAATTTTATGAAGTGATTCATGATAGCTCCTTGAATGAAAAGCATGATTGCAATGATTTTACTATAAATTATTTTAATGTCAATTGTGTTAATAATATGCAAAATACCAAGCTAGGGGATGCTTGTTATGTTATGTCCACTACTTATTGCAATGATCATGATTGGGGTGATAATGATTCTTATGATCTTGAAAATTTATTTGAGCCTCATGATGAATATGTTATTGATAATAATTTTTGCACTAGTATTGAAAGTGGGTTTGGAATAAGGTCAATTTAGGTGAAAATAATCCCACATATTTGGAGAGTGTTCAATCTTGTGATTTTTTTAAAAAAAGTGGGCTTGGAGAGGTCATGACTTTATTGATGATAATCCCACTATTTTGGAAGAGTGTCAACTTTGCATGCATTTGGATCATGAATATTTTATGTGATTGTTATATTGTTCAATTTGATTATGATCACACATGGAATTATTGTGAGAGAGGAAAATATGGTTGTAAAAATTTCCATGTTACTGAATTACCTCTCATTATGTTGAGATTGTTAATGTTTTATTCCTCTCCCTTGCATATGCTAGATATTTCTTATCTTGATAATTTGTTTGCTTATAAAATTCCTATGCATAGGAAGTATGTTAGACTTAAATGTGTTTGTCACATGTTTTATGATGCTCTCTCTGCATTCCAATTATTATCTTTCATGTGAGCATCGATACATTATGTCTAGCTAGGGGCGTAAAACAATAGCGCTTGTTGGGAGGCAACCCAACTTGTATCTTTTAGCTTTTTGGTTTTCTTGCTGTTTTCAATAAAATACACAATTATGCCTCTATTTAGATGTGTTTTTGTGGTTTGAATTAGTTTTTGTGCCAAGCAAGGCCTTTGGGATGATTTGGGTGAAAGTTGATTTGATCTTGCTGAAAGACAGAAACTTTTGCGCTCACAAAATTATTTTTCATTTTTATCAGAAGAGTGATTTTGAGTTGATTCTTTTTGCAGAAGATTAATAAACAAATTATTCATGTCGTCCTATTTTTTCAAAACTTTTGGAGTTACATAAGTATTCGAAGTACTCAGATTGCTACAGACTGTTTTGTTTTTGACAGATTGTGTTTTCTTTGCGTTGTGTGCTTGTTTTGATGATTCTATGATTTTCTTTGAGGAGTTTTTGACATATAAAAGTTGGGATACAGTAGGTATAGTGCAAAAGTAAAATATGAATGGGTTTGCAACAGTACTTATAGTAGTGGTTTGCTTTCTTATACTAACGGATCTCACGAAGGTTTTGTTGAGTTTTGTGTGATTGAAGTTTTCAAGTTTTGGGTGATCTTACGATGGATAAAGGAATAAGGATTAGCAAAAGCCTAAGCTTGGGGATGCCCGAGGCACCCCAAGATAATATTCAAAGAAGTATCAAGCAACTAAGCTTGGGGATGCCCCCGAGTGGCATCCCCTCTTTCTTCTAAAAACCATCGGTATGTTACTTGGAACTATATTTTTATTCATCACATATTATGAGTTTTGTTTGGCACGTCTTATATGATATGAGTCTTTGCTTGTTTTGCTTTGTGTTTTATGTCTTGAATCCTTTCTGGACACACCTTTTTATGAGAGCCAAAAAATTATGCTATGCTTGCTCCTATGCTTCACTTAAATTTTTTGAGCCATGGAATTGCTCTAGTGCTTCACTTATATCTTTTTTAGCACGGTGTGCTTTGTTATTTTTGAAAAATGCTCTCATGCTTCACTTAGATTTATTTGGGAGTTAGTAATTTTTTAAGAAATTCTCTCTTGCTTCACTTAGATTATTTTGAGAGAAAGAAAAATTATGCTCATGATCTTCACTTATATTTGTTTGAGCTTATCAAAAGCAACATATGAAACTAGTCCCAAAGTGATAGATATCCAAGGAGGATATAATAAAAACTTTCATGAAGATCATCGGACAAAATAAACTTGATTCTTAGTAATGGTTTTGAGATATGACGATATGATATGTGAGCCATGTTGATGAGTAATTATGCTTTAGTAAGAATATTGGTGTTAAGGTTTGTGATTCCCTATGCAAGCGCGAACGTCAATAGTTATGCAATGAAATTTATATCCTATTTGTGGTGCATTATTCGGTGTTACTTATGCTTAATGCTTGGGTACAAGATTTTTCGTTTCTTAGTTGGTCGCTTCTTAATCTTTTTGCTAGCCTTCATTTTGCACTAAGTATGACCACTACTTGTGCATCCAAAACCCTTTAAACAAGTTTTGCCATATGAGTCCACTATACCTACCTATATGTGGTATTTTCGTGCCGTTCTAAGCAAATTTGCATGTGCAATCTCTAATTTTCAAAATAAATTTCTCTTTTGTGTGTTCGTACCGCTCGCGAGGTGGTGAGGGGTGGCCGATGTTTTCCATGCTTGATGTGTTATTCTCATGATGAGTGTTTATTCACTTGTCATTGCACAAGAATGCGACAAAGGTATTAGGGATGCCCAGTCCCGAAATGAAAAATGAATTTACTTTATGTTGTCAAATAACAAATTCCTTGGAAAGTGTTGGTATGGAGGGCACATGTGGATACGGTTGGCCATGGAAAGTGAATGCAATGGTGGAAAAAGGAATAAACTTTATTTTCTGTTTGGGAACTGCTACGTCTTGAGCTTGCGTTGGTTTTCCTTGAAGAGGAAAGGGTGATGCAGCAACAGTAGCGTAAGTATTTCTCGCAGTTTTTGAGAACCAAGGTATCAATCCAGTAGGAGGCTCCTCAAAAGTCCCACACCTACACAAACAAACCAAGAACTCGCAACCAACGCGATAAAGGGGTTGTCAATCCCTTCACGGCCACTTGCGAAAGTGAGATTTGATAGAGATAGTATGATAAGATAAATATGTTTTTGTATTTTATATTATAGATGCAAAAAGTAAAGATGCAAATAAAAGTAGATTGGAAGCAAATATGATAAGAGATAGACCCGGGGGCCACAGGTTTCACTAGAGGCTTCTCTCAAGATAGCATAAGTATTACGGTGGGTGAACAAATTACTGTCGAGCAATTGATAGAAAAGCGAATAGTTATGAGATTATCTAGGCATGATCATGTATATAGGCATCACGTCCGCAACAAGTAGACCGACTCCTGCCTGCATCTACTACTATTACTCCACACGTCGACCGACTCCTGCCTGCATCTAGAATATTAAGTTCACAGAGAATAGAGTAACGCATTAAGAAAGATGACATGATGTAGAGGGATAAAATCATGCAATATGATATAAACCCCATCTTTTTATCCTCGATGGCAACAATACAATACGTGCCTTGCAACCCTTTCTGTCACTGGGTAAGGACACCGCAAGATTGAACCCAAAGCTAAGCACTTCTCCCATGGAAAGAAAGATCAATCTAGTAGGCCAAACCAAACTGATAATTCGAAGAGACTTGCAAAGATAACTCAATCATACATAAAAGAATTCAGAGAAGATTCAAATATTATTCATAGATAAACTTGATCATAAACCCACAATTCATCGGATCTCGACAAACACACCGCAAAAAGAGATTACATCGAATAGATCTCCACAAGAGAGGAGGAGAACATTGTATTGAGATCCAAAAAGAGAGAAGAAGCCATCTAGATAATAACTATGGACCCGAAGGTCTGTAGTAAACTACTCACAACTCATCGGAAGGGCTATGGTGTTGATGTAGAAGCCCTCAGTGGTTGATTCCCCCTCCAGCAGAGATCCGACGAAGGCTCTAAGATGAGATCTCGCGGATACAGAAGGTTATGGCGGTGGAAATTGTGTTTCGGGTGCTCTCTGGATGTTTTCGGGGTACGTAGGCTTATATAGGAGGAAGAAGTACTTCGGTGGCCGCCAGAGGGGCCCACGAGACAAAGGGGCGCGCCCTACCCTCTCGTGGCCGCCTCGGCTACTTCTTGACTTGCACTCCAAGTCCCCTGGATCACGTTCATTCCAAAAATCACGCTTCCGAAGGTTTCATTCCGTTTGGACTCTGTTTGATATTCCTTTTCTTCGAAATACTGAAATAGGCAAAAAAAACAGCAATACGGGCTAGGCCTCCGGTTAGTAGGTTAGTCCCAAAAATGATAATAATGTATAAAATAAATCCTATAAACATCCAAAAGGGGTAATATAATAGCATGGAACAATCAAAAATTATAGATATGTTGGAGACGTATCAAGCATCCCCAAGCTTAATTCCTGCTCGTCCTCGAGTAGGTAAATGTTAAAAACAGAATTTTTGATGTGAAATGCTACCTAGCATAATTCTCAATGTAATTTTCTTTATTGTGGCATGAATGTTCAGATCCAAATGATTCAAAATAAAAGTTCATATTGATAAAAGAAATAGTAATAGTTCAAGCATACTAATCGAAGTAATCATGTCTTCTCAAAATAACATGGCAAAAGAAAGTTCATCCCTACAAAAATCATATGTTAAGCTATGCTTCATTTTCGTCACACAAAGATGTTCCCAACTTTTATACCCCCGATGACAAGCCAAGAAATTGTTTCATACTTAAATAATCTCAAACTTTTTCAACCTTCACGCAATACATGAGCGTAAGCCATGGATATAACACTATGGGTGGAATAGAATATGATGATGGGGATTGTGTGGAGAAGACAAAAAAGGAGAAAGTCTCACATTGACAAGGATAATCAACGGGCTATGGAGATGCCCATCAATTGATGTCAACATGAGGAGTAGGGATTGCCATGCAACGGATGCACTAGAGCTATAAATGAATGCTCAACAAAAGAAAACTAGTGGGTGTGCATCCAACTTGCTTACTCACGAAGACCTAGGGCATTTGAGGAAGCCCATTGTAGGAATATACAAGCCAAGTTCTATAATGAAAAATTCCCACTAGTATGAAAAAGACAACCTATGAGACTCACTATATGAAAAACATGGTGCTACTTTGAAGGACAAGTGTGGAAAAATAGATAGTAACATTGCCCTTTTTATTTTATTTTTTTCTTTTTTGTCTTTTTTTTCTTTTTCTTGGGCCTTTTTTTTGCCCTTCTTTTTTTTCTTTTTTTCTTTTTGGGAAATGCTCTAATAATGATGACCATCACACTTTCATGATTACAACATATGGATTACGACTCAAAACTAGAACAAGATATGACTCTACATGAATGCCTCCGGTGGTGTACCGGGATGGTGCAATGAATCAAGAGTGACATGTATGAAAAATAATGCATGGTGGCTTTGCCACAAATACGATGTCAACTACATGATCATGAAATGGCAATATGACAAAAGTAAAGTATGCCATGATGATGATAAACGGAACGGTGGAAAGTTGCATGGCAATATATCTCGGAATGGCTATGGAAATGCCATAATAGGTAGGTATGGTGGCTGTTTTGAGGAAGATGTAAGGAGGTTTATGTGTGATAGAGCGTATCTTATCACGAGGTTTGGATGCACCGGCGAAGTTTGCACCAACTCTCAAGGTGAGAAAGGGCAATGCACGGTACCGAAGAGGCTAGCAATGGTGGAAAGGTAAAAGTGTGTATAATCCATGGACTCAACATTAGTCAAAAGAACTCATATACTTATTGCAAAAATTTAGAAGTCATCAAAAATCAAGCAATACGCACATGCTCCTAAGGGGATAGATTGGTAGGAAAAGACCATCGCTCGTCCCCGACCGCCACTCATAAGGATGCACAAGCCAGGTACACTTCATGTTTCAAATTTGTTACACAACTTTAACCATACGTGCATGCTACGGGACTTGCTAACTTCAACACAAGCATTCTTTAAATTCGTAATCACCCAACTAGCATGACTTTAATATTACTACCTCCATATCTCAAAACAATTATCAAGTATCAAATTGATCATAGCATCCAATTCACTTCATATGCTAGTTTTTATTATCCCCAACTTGGATGCCTACCATTCTAGGACCAATTTATAACCAAAGCAAATACCATGCTGTTCTAAAAGACTCTCAAAATAATATAAGTGAAGCATGAGAGACTAATAATTTCTATAAAATCAAGCCACCGCCGTGATCTAAAAGATATAAGTGAAGCACTAGAGCAAAAACTATCAAGCTCAAAAGATATAAGTGAAGCACATAGCAGATTCTAATAAATTCTAATCAAATAGGCTTCTCCCAAAAGGTGCATACAGCAAGGATGATTGTGGTAAACTAAAAAGCAAAGACTAATATAATACACGATGCTCCAAGCAAAACACATATCATGTGGCGAATAAAAATATAGCTCCAAGTAAAGTTAACAATGAACGAAGACGAAAGAGGGGATGCCTTCCCGGGGCATCCCCAAGCTTAGGCTTTTAGATATCCTTGAATATCTTGGGGCACCATGGGCATCCCCAAGCTTAGGCTTTTGCCACTCTTTATTCCATGGTCCATAAAAGCTTTACCCAAAACTTGAAAACTTCACAACACAAAACTCAACAGGAAATCTTATAAGCTCCGTTAGTGAAAGAAAACAAAACCACCACATAAGGTACTGTAATGAACTCATTCTTTATTTATTTTTGGTGTTAAACCTACTGTATTCCAAGTTCTCTATGGTTCATACCCTTACATACTAGCCATAGATGCATCAAAATAAGCAAACAACACACGAAAAACAGAATCTGTCAAAAAACATAACAGTCTGTAGCAATCTGTAACTAACGCAAACTTCTGGAACTCTAAAAATCCTACCAAAATAGGACGTACTGGAAATTTTGTTTATTTATCAGCAGCAAAATAATCAATGCAAAAGCACGTTTCTGTGATTTATTGAATTGTTTTTCGTGAGCGCAAAGTTTCTGTTTTTTCAGCAGAATCAAATCAACTATCATCATAGGTTATCCTATAGGTTCTACTTGGCACAAACACTAATTAAAATATGAAAACACAATTAAACAGAAAGTAGATGCAAAATTTATTACTAAACAGGAACAAAAACAAAAAACACAAAGAAAATTGGGTTGCCTCCCAACTAGTGCTATCGTTTAACGCCCCTAGCTAGGCATAAAAGCAAAGATATATCTAAGTGGTGCCATCTTTGGCACTTGATTCATATGTAGCTCGCATGATAGATTCATAAGGTAATTTTACTTTCTTTCTTGGAAAGTGCTCCATGCCTTTCTTTAATGGAAATTGGAATCTAATATTCCCTTCCTTCATATCAATAATCGCACCAGTCGTTCTAAGGAAAGGTCTACCAAGAATAATAGGGCAAGAAAGATTGCAATCTATATCAAGAACGATAAAATCTATGGGCACCAAAATTCTATTTGCAACAATGAGAACATCATTGATCCTTCCCATTGGCTTTTTAATGGTGGAATCCGCAAGGTGCAAATTTAAAGAGCAATCATCAAGATCATGGAAACCTAGAATATCACATAAAGTTTTCGAAATCGTGGAAACACTAGCACCCAAATCACACAAAGCAAAACACTCATGATTTCTAATCTTTATAGTAGGTTCCCACTCATTATTAAGTTTTCTAGGTATGGAAACTTCCAAATTAAGTTTTTCATCATAAGATTGCATCAAGGCATCAACGATATGTTTGGTAAAAGCTTTATTTTGACTATAAGCATGTGGAGAATTAACAACGGATTGCAACAAGGAAATACAACCTTCTAAAGAACAATTATCATAATCAAATTCCTTGAAATCCGAGATAGTGGGTTCAATGCTATTTAAAGTCATGACCTCTCCAATCCCACTTTTACCAAATTTAGCATCAAGATCTAAAAACTCCGAATTATTGGGACACCTTCTAAATAAAGTTGACTCATCTTCAGTCCCATTATTATCAAGATTGATATTGCAAAACAAAGATCTAATAGGAGACACATCAATAACTTTAAGATCTTCATCATTATTTTCATGGAAACTAGAAGAACACGCCTTTAAAAGCTATACTTCTTAGCACGCAATCTAGTGGTCCTTTCCTTGCACTCGTCAATGGAAATTCTCATTACTTTGAGAGACTCATTGATATCATGCTTAGGGGAAGAAGATCTAAGTTTAAGAGAATCAACATCAAGCGAAAGTCTATCAACGTTCCTAGCCAAATCATCAACTTTGAGAAATTTTTCTTCAAGCAAGGCATTAAAATTCTTTTGAGAAATCATAAATTCTGTCACACTATTCTCAAAATCAGAGGGCAACTTATTAAAATTACCATAAGAATTATTGTAGGAATTTCCATAATTATTAGAGGAATTACTACAGAACGGTCTAGAATTAAAGTTTCCTCTATAAGCATTGTTTCCAAAACTATTCCTACCAACAAAATTCACAACCATAGATTCATTATTATTCTCAATCAAAGTAGACAAAGGCATATCATTGCGATCAAGAGGAGTATTTTTAGTAGCAAACAATTTCATAAGTTCATCCATCTTTCCACTCAAAACATTGATTTCTTCTATAGCATGCACTTTTTTACTAGAAGATCTTTTGGTGTGCCATTGAGAATAATTTGCCATAATATTATCAAGAAGTTTTGTAGCATCTCCTAACGTGATTTCCATAAACGTGCCTCCCGCAGCCGAATCTAAGAGATTTCTAGAAGCAAAGTTCAAACCGACATAAATTTTTTGTATGGTCATCCATAAATTCAAACCATGAGTAGGGTAATTGCGAATCATCAATTTCATTCTTTCTCAAGATTAGGCAACATG
Source organism: Triticum dicoccoides (assembly GCF_002162155.2). NCBI lineage: Eukaryota > Viridiplantae > Streptophyta > Magnoliopsida > Poales > Poaceae > Triticum > Triticum dicoccoides. The sequence continues at coordinate 621,762,265 of NC_041383.1, forward strand.
CTCAAGATCAAGTTGTTTAAAATTCATAATATCATTCCTAAGAGTGATAATCTTAGCGGGAGGGAAATACTTAGAGATAAAAGCATCTTTGCACTTGTTCCAAGAATCAATACTATTTTTTGGCAAAGACGAAAACCAAACTTTAGCACGATCTCTAAGTGAAAACGGAAATAACTTCAATTTAACAATATCATTATCCGTATCTTTCTTCTTTTGTATATCACACAAGTCAACAAAATTGTTTAGATGAATAGCGGCATCTTCACTAGGAAGGCCGGCGAATTGATCTTTCATAACAAGATTCAGCTAAGCAGTATTGATTTCACAAGACTCAACATCATTAACAGGAGCAATCGGAGTACTAAGGAAATCATTATTATTGGTATTCGAGAAATATCATAATTTGGTATTATCTTGCGCCATGGCAACAAGTAATCCAACACACAAGCAAACAGAAAAAGGCAAGCGAAAAAGACAGGAGGAGATTGCGAAAGAGAGGGCAAATAAAACGGCAAGGGTGAAGTGGGGGAGAGGAAAACGAGAGGCAAATGGAAAATAATGTAAATGCAAGGGAGATAGGTTTGTGATGGGTACTTGGTATGTCTTTACTTGAGCGAAGACCTCCCTGGCAACGGCGCCAGAAATCCTTCTTGCTACGCCTTGAGCTTGCGTTGGTTTTCCTTGAAGAGGAAAGGGTGATGCAGCAATAGTAGCGTAAGTATTTACCTCAGTTTTTGAGAACCAAGGTATCAATCCAGTAGGAGGCTCCTCAAAAGTCCCACGCACCTACACAAACAAACCAAGAACTCGCAACCAACGCGATAAAGGGGTTGTCAATCCCTTCACGGCCACTTGCGAAAGTGAGATTTGATAGAGATAGTATGATAAGATAAATATGTTTTTGGTATTTTATATTATAGATGCAAAAAGTAAAGATGCAAATAAAAGTAGATTGGAAGCAAATATGATAAGAGATAGACCCGGGGGCCATAGGTTTCACTAGAGGCTTCCCTCAATATAGCATAAGTATTACGGTGGGTGAACAAATTACTATCGAGCAATTGATAGAAAAGCGAATAGTTATGAGATTATCTAGGCATGATCATGTATATAGGCATCACGTCCGCAACAAGTAGACCGACTCCTGCCTGCATCTACTACTATTACTCCACACGTCGACCGACTCCTGCCTGCATCTAGAGTATTAAGTTCACAGAGAATAGAGTAACGCATTAAGAAAGATGACATGATGTAGAGGGATAAAATCATGCAATATGATATAAACCCCATCTTTTTATCCTCGATGGCAACAATACAATACGTGCCTTGCAACCCTTTTTGTCACTGGGTAAGGACACCGCAAGATTGAACCCAAAGCTAAGCACTTCTCCCATGGCAAGAAAGATCAATCTAGTAGGCCAAACCAAACTGATAATTCGAAGAGACTTGCAAAGATAACTCAATCATAAATAAAAGAATTCAGAGGAGATTCAAATATTTCTCATAGATAAACTTGATCATAAACCCACAATTCATCGGATCTCGACAAACACACCGCAAAAAGAGATTACATCGAATAGATCTCCACAAGAGAGGGGGAGAACATTGTATTGAGATCCAAAAAGAGAGAAGAAGCCATATAGCTAATAACTATGGACCCGAAGGTCTATGGTAAACTACTCACAACTCATCGGAAGGGCTATGGTGTTGATGTAGAAGCCCTCCGTGGTCGATTCCCCTTCCGGCAGAGCGCCGGTGAAGGCTCCAAGATGAGATCTTGCGGATACAGAAGGTTACGGCGGTGGAAATTGTATTTCGGGTGCTCTCTGGATGTTTTCGGGGTACGTAGTCTTATATAGGAGGAAGGAGTACGTCGGTGGATGCCCGAGGGGCCCACGAGACAGGGGGCGCGCCCTATAGGGGGAGCGCCCTATCTTCTCGTGGCCGCCTCGGCTGCTTCTTGACTTGCACTCCAAGTCCCCTGGATCATGTTCGTTCCAAAAATCATGCTTCCGAAGGTTTCATTCCGTTTGGACTCCATTTGATATTCCTTTTCATCGAAATACTGAAATAGGCAAAAAACAGCAATACGGGTTGGGCCTCCAGTTAGTAGGTTAGTCCCAAAAATGATAATAATGTATAAAATAAAGCCCATAAACATCCAAAAGGGGTAATATAATAGCATGGAACAATCAAAAATTATAGATACTTTGGAGATGTATCAGGAACATCCTATGATGTATCTAGCATGGAAAGTGTTGGGAGCTCTAAGTCGTTTTCGTTGGTGGGAAAAGTATGCCCCCCCCCCCAAATGTTTTTATCTCTCAATTTTCTCTTTTAGCTCTGGCACCTCTACAAATCCCTACTTCCCTATGTGAAGGGCCTTTATTTTACTTTATGCAATTTTTATTTTGAATTTGAGGCTCCATCTTCTCATATAAAGCACTAACTAAGGGGCACTATGATCGTATTTGAGCATTGGGTGTAGCTAATATTCGAGTGTGTTTCATGAATGGATCAATGATTGAGCATAATGGGCTAGGGATAACTTGCTTTAGTGTTGATATTTTGAAAGTCATTGTTGCTTGTTGGTATGCTTGAGTATTAAAATCTCCATGTCAAAACTAGACTATTGATTTGAAACATATAAAAGTCCAAATGTCCATGCTACAAAGAAAAGATTATATGATGAACATGTTAGGCAATATTCCACATCAAAAATTCTGTTTTTATCATTTACCTACTCGAGGACGAGCTGGAATTAAGCTTGGGGATGCTGATACGTCTCCAATGTATCTATAATTTTTTATTGTTCCATGTTGTTATATTATCATTCTTGGATGTTTTACAATCATTTTATAATCATTTTATATCAGTTTTTGGTACTAACCTATTGACATAGTGCCCAGTGCCAGTTGTTGTTTTCTGCTTGTTTTTACATTGCAGGAAATCAATACCAAACGGAGTCCAAACGCACCAAAACTTTTTGTGGATTTTTTTGGTCCAGAAGAAATCCAGTGGGCCAAAGAAGTACCAGAGGTCCGTCCCGTGGTGAGAGCAATACACCAGGGCGCGCCTGGAGGCCCAAGCGTGCCCTGGTGGGTTGTGCCCTCCATGGTGGCCTCCCGCACCGCCTCTTTGCTCTATAAATACCCCAATATTCCAAAAACCCTAGGGGAGTGGACAAAAATCAATACTAGCCGCCGCAAGTTCCAAAAGCACCAGATCCAATCTAGACACCATATCGGAGGGGTTCATCATGTCCATTGGTGCCTCTCTAACGATGCGTGAGTAGTTCTTTGTAGACCTACGGGTCCGTAGTTAGTAGCTAGATGGCTTCCTCTCTCTCTCTCTCTTGATTCTCAATACAATGGTCTCTTGGAGATCCATATGATGTAAGTCTTTTTGCGGTGTGTTTGTTGGTATCCGATGAACTTTGAGTTTATGATCAGACCTATGTTTTTATCCATGAAAGTTATTTGAGTCTTCTTTGATCTCTTATATGCATGATTGATTATAGCCTTGTATTTCTTCTCCGATATTTGGGTTTTGTTTGGCCAACTTGATCTATTTATCTTGCAATGGGAAGAGGTGCTTTGTGATGGGTTCGATCTTATAGTGCTTGATCCCAGTGACAGAAGGGGAAACGACACGTATGTATCGTTGCTATTAAGGATAACAAGATGGGGTCTATTTCTACATAAATAGATCTTGTCTACATCATGTCATCGTTCTTGTTGCATTACTTCATTTTTCCATGAACTTAATACACTAGATGCATGTTGGATAGCGGTCGATGTGTGGAGTAATAGTAGTAGATGCAGGTAGGAGTCGGTCTACTAATCTTGGATGTGATGCCTATATAATGATCATTGCATGGATATCGTCATGATTATTTGAAGTTCTATCAATTGCCCAACAGTAATTGTTTTCCCACCATTTGCTATTTTTCTCGAGAGAAGCCACTAGTGAAACCTACGGCCCCCGAGTCTCTTTTCATCATATTTGCCTCTATGATCTATTTTCCTTTGCTTTTATTTTCAGATCAATTAAACCAAAAATAGAAAAATACCTTTTGTGCTTTATTTTATTTGCGATCTATTTATCCTATCTATCACAACTTTATCACGTCTTCTCGCCAATTAGAGGCATCGTTACCTGAAAGGGATTGGCAACCCCTTTAACACGTCAGGTTACGAGTATTTGCTATTTGTGTGCAGGGGTTGTTTACATTGTGTTGCTTAGTTCTCCTACTGGTTCGATAACCTTGGTCTCATCACTGAGGGAAATACCTACCGTCGCAGTTCTGCATCATCCCTTCCTCTTTGGGGAAATACCGACGTAGTTCAAGCAGACATCAGCGGCTTATTTAGCGCCTCTATTGGAGAAGCTCTTAGCAATTTACATGCATGTTCCATCTTAGAGCATCTCCAACAGGCGCCTAAAAACTGCTCTGTGCACTAAAACCGTCCCTTTTGGGCGCCGAAAATGCTCCAAGTGATACTGCAAAATAGTGCACACGCTAAAAGGCGCTATCACACTCCGTAAATGTTGGGGATGCTCTTAGCCTGGTTGAACTAATGCAGCCAAAAAAACATCATCCGCACTTAGTTTGGTTGCCTGCATTAGGGAGCATTTTTTGCCTGTTGTTTGGTTGCGTGCATTGGCTTGGCAGATGTAAGTGCCCGGTGTTTGGTTGCATACATGCAATGTGATTACGAGTTAACACCCACATGACACACTGAGTTACAATGGAGTTCTTGGCAGTGTGCTCACTGGCTGCGTTGGCCTCCTCCGTCGCCCACTCGAGCGCGTGGTGTAGGCTATTGTTCTCGTGGCCGACCGCCCGGTGCAGCTCGGCGTTCTCACGCCCGGCGCCAGAGGTGTCCTCCTCGGCGGCATGGGCGTGTCAGAGCAGCGTCTTCTCCCTGTCGTACCATGCGGCCACGACCTCCTTCCAGTCCGACACAGCAGCTAGCATTTTGCGTCGACATCGCCGTTGTCGAAGTTGTGGGCGTAACTGACGGAGTCATACTTGAAGTAGTCTTGCACGGAGACGGCTATGAGCGAGAGGCCGTCACGGCTCAAGAGGCGGCGCACCTCAGTGCGTGCCTTGTAGAAGACCAGTGGTGGTGATGGTTGCCCCGGGAGCTCCCGGATCCGGTCGTTCTCCTGGTTGGCCGGGCCGGCAGCCGCCAATGCCACCGACACCGCTAGCAGCACTAGCAAAACCGCGAGCCCTCTAGCCATTGGGGCCCGGATAGATCAAGCTCTAGTGGGTGGAGGTGGATTGTGACACGGAACTTGCAAGCACGATGCACGCATTGGAGTTGAGCTTGCAAGCACGAAGCATGCTTGCACTTGCATAGTACGCAAACACTCATGATGTGACTGCCCGATCCGCAATGGCCGCAACCAGCTCGGCTCGCTGATACGTCTCCAACGTATCTATATTTTTTTTATTGTTCCATGCTATTTTATTACCTATTTTGGATGTTTTATATGCATTAATATGCCATTTTATATTATTTTTGGGACTAACATATTAACCTAGAGCCCAATGCCAGTTTCTATTTTTTCCTTGTTTTGAGTTTCGCAGAAAAGGAATATCAAACGGAGTCCAAACGGAATAAAACTTTCGTGATGATTTTTCTTGGACCAGAAGACACACGTAGGACTTGGAGTCCAAGCCAGAGGACCCCCGAGGCGGCGACAAGCCAGGGGGCATGCCCCAGGGCTTGTGAGCCCCTCGGAGACCCCCTGGCCTCCTTCCTTGGCCTATAAATTCAGAAATATTCCCAAAACCCTAGAGGCATCCACGAAAACACTTTTCCACCACCACAGGTCTCTGCCCTCGTGAGATTCCATCTGGAGGCCTTTTTCGGTACTCTGTCGGAGGGGGATTCAATCACGGAGGGCTTCTACATCAACCTTGCTGCCCTTTCGATGATGCGTGAGTAGTTTACCACAGACCTATGGGTCCATAGCTAGTAGCTAGATGGCTTCTTCTCTCTCTTTGATCTTCAATACAATGTTCTCCTCGATGTTCTTAGAGTTCTATCCGATGTAATATTCTTTTGTGGTGTGTTTGTCGAGATCCGATGAATTGTGGATTTATGATCATATTATCTATGAATATTATTTGAGTCTTCTTTGAATTCTTATATGCATGATTTGATATCTTTGTATTTCTCTTCGGAATATTGGTTTGGTTTGGCCAACTAGATTGGTAGTTCTTGCAATGGGAGAGGTGCTTAGTTTTGGGTTCAATCTTCCGGTGTCCTCACCCAGTGGCAGTACGGTAGCGAGGCATGTATTGCATTGTTGCCATGAAGGATAAAAAGATGGGGTTTATATCATATTGCTTGACTTTGTCCCTCTACATCATGTCATCTTGCTTAAAGCATTACTCTGTTCTTATGAACATAATACTCTAGATGCACACAGGAGTTGGTCGATGTGTGGAGTAATAGTAGTAGATGCAGAATCATTTCGGTCTACTTGTCACAGACGTGATGCCTATATTCATGATCATTGCCTTAGATATCATCATAACTTTGCGCTTTTCCATCAATTCCTCGACAATAATTTGTTCACCCACTATTTGCTTTCTTCAAGAGAGAAGCCTCTAGTGAAACCTATGGCCCCCGGTCTATTTTCCATCATATATTTTCAAATCTATAAAACCAAAAACACAAAATACTTTGCTTTGTTTTATTTACTTTTTACTTGCTTTATATCTCTATATTAGATCTCACTCTTGTTCGTGGCCGTGAATGGACTGACAACCCCTTTTTCGCGTTGTGTGCAAATATTTGTTAGTTTGTGCAGGTGCATAGATTGGAGACTTGCTTGTGCCTCCTACTGGATTGATACCTTGGTTCTTAACTGAGGGAAATACTTATCTCTACTTTGTTGCATCACCCTTTCCTCTTAAATAAGTAGCAGGAAGAATTTCTAGGAGCCGTTGTCGGGGAGGTTCTACATCAAGCCTACCAAGTACTTGTCATAAACTCTCATCTCTTGCACTTACATTATTTGTCATTTGCCTCTCATTTTCATCTCCCCCACTTCTAAAACATTTCCAAAAAAACACAAAAATATTTGCCTTTTATATTCGCCCTTTTTCTGTTCGTCTTTTCGTTTGCTTGTGTGCTAGATCGTTTGCTTTGTCATAATGAATCAAGAGAATACTAAGTTGTGTGAGTTTTCCAACACTAATAACAATGATTTTATTTGCACCCCGATTGCTCCCGCCACTAGTGCGGAATCTTATGGAATTAATGCCGCTTTGTTGAATCTTGTTATGAAAGAACAATTTTCCGGTAGTCCTAATGAAGATGTTGCATCCCATCTAAATACTTTCGTTGAATTGTGTGATATGCAAAAAAAGATGTGGATAATGTATTGTGAAATTGAAGCTATTTCTGTTCTCTCTACGAGATCGTGCTAAAACTTGGTTTTCATCTTTGCATAAAAATAGTATTGATTCATGGAATAAGTGTAAAGATGCTTTTATTTCCAAGTATTCTCCTCCCGCTAAGACCATCTCCCTTAGGAACAATATTATCAATTTCAAGCAACTAGATGATGAGCATGTTGCACAATCTTGGGAGAGGATGAAATTAATGATAAGAAATTGCCCTACTCATGGTTTAAGTTTATGGATGATCATACAAATTTTCTATGCCGGATTGAACTTTGCATCTAGAAATCTTTTAGATTCCGCCGGCGGAGGTAATTTCATGGAAATAATATTAGGAGAAGTTACTAAACTCCTAGATAATATTATGGCAAATTATTCTCAATGGCATACGAAAAGATCATCTACTAGTAAAAAGGTGCATGCGATTGAAGAAATAAATGTTTTGAGTGAAAAGATGGATGATCTTATGAAATTAATTGCTAGCAAGGGTGCTCCTATAGATCCTAATGATATGACTTTGTCTTCTTTGCTTGAGAATAATAATGAATCTATGGATGTGAATTTTGTTGGTAGGAACAATTTTGGTAATAACGCGTATAGAGGATATTTCAACCCTATGTCGTTTCCTAGTAATTCCTCTAAGAATTATGGTAATTCCTAACAATTATTATGAAAATTATAATAAGATGCCCTCTTACCTTGAGAGTACAATTTAAGAATTTGTAAATTCTCACAGATTTTCAATGCTATGGTAGAGGAAAATTTGCTTAAGATTGAAGATTTGGCTAGGAATGTTGATAGAATTTCTCATGAGATTGATTCATTGAAAATTAGATCTATGCCACCAAGGCATGATATTAATGAGTCTTTGAAAGTTATGTAAATTTCTATTAATGAGAGTAATGAGAGAGCGGCTAGATTACGTGCAAAAAGAGAATTGCTAGAAAAAACACGTTCTACTAGTTTTTGTGATAATAATGATGAAGATCTTAAGATGCTTGGTTTGACTCCTATTGAATATTTGTTTGCTAATTTAGATCTCGAAAAAGAAGGGACTAGAGATGAGTAAAGGCGTCCCAATAAATTGGAGAATAAATATCTTAGCGAAAAAAGTGATAAAAGTGGGATTGGAGAGGTCAAAACTTTAGCTAGCAATGAACCCACTATTTTGGATTTTAAGGATTTTAATTATGATAGTTGTTCTTTGATATATTGTATTTCCTTGTTGCAATCTGTGCTTAATTCTCCTCATGCTTATCACCAAAATAAAGCTTTTACGAAACATATTGTAGATGCTATGATGAAATCTTTTGAGGAAAAACTTGAGTTGGAAGTTTAAAACCCTCAAAAGCTTTATGATGATTGGGAACCTACTATTAAAATAAAGATTAAAGATTATGAGTGCAATGCTTTGTGTCATTTGGGTGCTAGTGTTTCAACGATTCCAAAGACTTTATGTGATGTGTTAGGTTTCCATAAACATGGTGATTGTTCTTTAAATTTGCATCTAGCGGATTCCACTATTAAAATATCTATGGGAAGTATTAATGATGTTCTTATTGTTGCAAATAGGAATTAGGTGCCCGTAGATTTTATTGTTCTTGATATAGATTGCAATCCTACATGCCCTATTATTCTTGGTAGACCTTTCCTTAGAACGATTGGTGCAATTATTGAGATGAAAGAAGGAAATATTAGATTTCAATTTCCTTTAAGGAAGGGCATGGAACACTTTCCAAGAAAGAAAATTAGGTTACCATATGAATCTATTACGAGGACTACTTATGGGATGAATACCAAAGATGACAATACCTAGATCGTTGCTTTTTGCCTAGCTAGGGGCGTTGAACAATAGCGCTTGTTGGGAGGCAACCCAATTTTATTTTTGTTCTCGATTTTTCGTTCCTGATTTTGAATAAATATATCATCTAGCCTGGTTATATTTGTTTTCATGTTTTAATTTAGTGCTTGTGTCAAGTAAGACCTTTGGGATAGTTTGGAACATTGTTGATTTGATTTTGCTGAAAAACAGAAACTTTTGCGCCCAGTGCAGAAAATCCTAAAAATCACCAGAGGATGATAAATTTCTGATTTTTTTACATAAGATTGATATAAAAATTGCCCACGTTGTCCTAATTTTTCAGAATTTTTGGAATTACAAAAGTATGCGAAGTTTTCAGATTTTTACAGACTATTCTATTTTTGACAGATTCTGTTTTCATCGTATTGTTTGCTTATTTTGATGAATCTATGGGTAGTATCGGGGGGTATCAACCATGGAGAAGTTGGAATACAGTAGATATTACACCAATATAAAATTAGAATGAGTTCACAACAGTACCTTGAGTGATTATTTGATTTATTACACTAATGGATCTCACGAGTTTTCTGTTGAGTTTTGTGTTGTGAAGCTTTCAAGTTTTGGGTAAAGATTTGATGGACTACGAAATAAGGAGTGGCAAGAGCCTAAGCTTGGGGATTCCCAAGGCACCCCAAGGTAATATTCAAGGACAACCTAGCATCTAAGCTTGGGGATGCCCGGATGGCATCCCCTCTTTCGTCTTCAATCCATCAGTAAATTTACTTGATGCTATATTTTTATTCACCACATGATATGTGTTTTGCTTGGAGCGTCTTGTATGATTTGAGTCTTTGATTTTTAGTTTGCCACAATCATCATTGTTGTACACACCTTTTGAGTGGGACATGCATTAATCGTGAATTTATTAGAATACTCTTTGTGTTTCACTTATATCTTTTGAGCTAGGGTAGATGCTCTAGTGCTTCACTTATATCTTTTTTAGCACGGCAGTGATGTTATTTTGAAGAAGTTGATGAACTCTCATGCTTCACTTATGTTATTTTGAGAGTCTCTAAACATCATGGTAATTTTCTTAGGTTGTGAATTTAGTCCTAATATGTTAGGCATCCAAAGGGGGTATAATAAAAACTTCCATAAAAAGCGTTGAATATATGAGAAGTTTGATTCCTTGCATTTGTTTTGAGATATGAAGATGGTGATATTAGGATCATGCTAGTAGTAAATTGTGGAGTTAAAGAAATACTTGCGTTAAGGTTTGTGATTCCTGTAGCATGCACGTATGGTTTTCTAGTTATGTGACGAAGTTGGAGCGCAATTTATTCTCAATTATCTTCCTTTGTGTGAAAATCGGGAGCACGTGATGGTTCACTCATACCAACCTCTCCCACAGGAGAATGCGTGGCAGTACTTTGCTTTGAGGGCTAATAGATTTTTCGCAATAAGTATGTGAGTTCTTTATGATTAATGTTGAGTCCATGGGTTATACACACTCTCACCCTTCCACCTTTGCTAGCCACTCTAGTACCGCGCAACTTTCGCCGGTGCATTAAACCCACCTTATACCCTTCCTCAAAACAACCACCATACCTACCTATTATGGCATTTCATAGCCATTCCGAGATATATTGCCATGTAACTCCACCATTCCATCATTATGGGTTTGAGTTTACCTTGAGTTGTAAGTAAAAAAAAGTGCGGGGTATCATCATTATTAGAACATTGTCCCATGTGAGGTTATAAATAAAAGAGGCCAAAAATATCCCAAATAAAAGAGGCCAAAGAGCCCAAAACAAAAAAATGAGAGAAAAAAGAGAGAAGGGACAATGTTACTATCTTTTTCCACACTTGTGCTTGTAACATCCCAAATTTTCAATTTGGAATGTTATACATTAGATCATCATTGCATATAATATTTTATTGCATTTTAGCTTGGTCCTAGAAATTCTATGCAACTCAAGGACCCACGGAGAGAGTTGGGGATTTCGTTATTTTCATATTTGAGTTTTCTCAAATTTTGAAAATAGGATCGTTTGATTTTAATTATTTTATCTTCATATATTTCTTTTATAAAAATAAAAGAGAGGGAATAAAATGACTTTCCCAAAATAAAGAAAAATTGGAGATTTAATATTAAAATCAATTTAGCTTTTTATTCAGAGTTTTATCGCTATTTTATTTGAATTCGAAAAAATACGTGTTTTTCAAAATAGCATTCTAGGCCCAAATAAATGTTCATCTTGTCCGACTTATTTTTAGAGGACAAGGAAAATTTATTTCGGGATTTTTTGAGTCCGTTTAGTATTTATTTTCTTTCTTTTTCTGCATGTCGAAATTATTTAAAAAAAAGAAGTCAAACTGACTCCGGGCCGTACCCGAGCGAGACCCCTGCCCCGAAGCCCACACCGCCGCTGCCCAGCCCACCCGCGCCGAACCCTAGCCACCTTCCGCCGCCGCCGCCGATCTGCCGCCTCGCCGGAATCCCGCCGGACCCGAGGTAGCCGCCGCCGTTTTTTTATAAAACCGTTAGTTTTTTTTTAACCCAAGATCCGTTTTTTTAGTTTCGGTTCATCGATTTTTATCGGTTTAGTTATTTAGCGGACGCTCGTTCGTACGTTTGTTTTAACGAACGGTTTTCACTGTTTAGCCGCAGACAGCGAACGTTCGTTCGTTAGCCTGTTCGTTAGTTTTTTTTTCTCGGGTTTTTCGTGATTATTTTCGATCGCGATTGCTGATCCGATTTTCGTTTTAGTATAACTTTTCGCTCATTTATCGGAATCAGGTGATTCAAGCGCCTAGAGTTTCGTCTCGAAACCCTCTTTCCGTTTAACTAACTTAAATAAGTTTTTGCTACTATAAAATTTGACTTAGGTCCAGATTAGTTAATGAAGCTTGTTTCTTTCGCCGTTTGAGTTTTGTTGCTTCGTTTGATTTGTTTCTTTTTGCAAACCGGAGTTCTTAAGTTGAACTTTCTGGTTAGATCTCTTATTTGAGTTTTACCAGTCCATTAGATGAGTGCTTATTGTATGCTTGTTTGTTTGAGATAGAGTACCCGGAGTGCGCAGCGTGCTACTACGAGTCTCTAGGTTTCACGGATCATCAGCAAGGCAAGTAACACTTTGATCATACCTCTTTACTACCCAGTTTTATTGCATTGGATCAATCCTCAAACAATTGCATGGTTAGGATCTGATTAATATGTGGGTTTGGGGAAGTAGATAAGGTAGTACCTATGTCCTGTTATTTATTAAACCTTTGGGAGTTACTTCTACGTTTGCTTATATTGCTATTGCTCGTAGACGTGGATTGGGTGAGTGTATCCATGACAGATGTGAGTATTGTAATTAATGGTTCAACTTAAGGTGGCAACTTTAATACACATCTGGGTGGACTGAGGCACTTGGGGAACCCAGTGTTGCCTGTATTTTTGGAAATCCCGGGGTACCGTGTGATTCTCCTATGGACTGCTACCCAGGCTCAAAGGGATCATGAGATTATTCATGATAGAAACCTCTGTGTGCAGCCGCAAACTACTATGGGCTCTAGCATAGTTGAGTATGTTTCGTGACCTCTTTCAGTGGTAGACTAACAGATGTAGGGGATGTAGGTTGGTACTGTCTACCCAGAGTAAAGAGCTAATGCTTCTGAAAGACTGTGTCTCGGTCATCCATTTCTCAAACACCTTGTAGTGCGAGAAATCCAATGGAGGCGATCGAGTCTTGCGGGGAAAAGTGCGCAAACCTCTGTAGAGTGTACAAACTAATCATGGTTAGCCGTGTCCCCGGTTATGGACATTTTGAGTATCTAGTTTCTTGGATTATCATGTGAATCTCATCATGTTAATTAATTTAATTTGATTGGGTTAATGATGATGCTTAATTGGGATTGAGTTGGAGGAACCTTCTCAATGTTTAACAACCACCATGATAGTTAAATAAAATTTATTCCTTTGTTGTAGGGAAAAATTGGCTTTATGCAAAATTGTAACCACAGAGCTTTCCACCAGCCATATATGCATGTAGTGATAGCATTATTCTGTTCTTTACTCTCTATGTGTTACATTGCCAGCATATTCCATGTGCTGACCCGTTTTCGGGCTGCAACGTTCATGTTGCAGACTTTTCAGACGATGAGTAAGGTGCCTTAGGTCGTGGTCTTTCACTCAGTGATGCTGTTGGAGTTGATGGACTCGCTTTATCTTCCAAGCCTTCCGCTGTTATCATTTTTAGATGGCCTTAAGCCATATTTATTGTAATAAGCTCTCTTTTGAGACATTGGATGTAATAAGTGTGTGATTGCTACTCTTTTATAAATCCTTCAAGTACTGTGTGTGTCAGCATTACCGATCCAGGGATGACACTGATGCATAGAGATCAGACTGTTTGAGGTCTGATCGCTACAAGATGGTATCAGAGCACACGCTGACTGTAGGACACAACCACTAAGCTAAAACCCTAGATCACTACTCTCTTCTCATTTCCGACTCCTCTCCCTTTTCTACTCTTTAGGATGGCGGATGCAAGGAACAAGTTCATGCAACTGGATGAAGATACGCCTTTTGGACGCCACTTGAAGGAAGTCACTAGATACCTGAACATTGGAGTACCAAGATTCACCGGGACCTACATCACCACTTTACCAAAAGAGGAGCGTTGGATGATTCAAGTTCAAGTTCCAGGAAGGACGTTCATGCCAGTCACTGAGCCCATAGAGTTTTCCTTTGATGCACCAACATGGAGTCTAGGAAAGAGCATGGCAGCTCACATCACCATGGGACGCATTGGAGAAGTTTACCACAAAGATGTCAAGGATACTATCTACCAAATTTGTGGGCGCCAAGATGAGCAATGGGAGATGATCAGCACCAGGAAGGATAGATCTATTGCAGCTTTTATCCAGGAGTTAAACTAGCACATTCGCTGCTAGGAGAACCAGATGTGCACAGGCATGATAGATCTAAAGAAGGCAATGACCAAGATCACAGAGCTGGAAGAAGAACTCAAGTCTACACGCGATGGATATGAGGAGGACATGACGACACTCGTGGAGAAGAATGATGACCTGAAGAAGAAGCTAAAAGTATTCATGGGAATCCCCGCGCCGGGAGGAGAAGACGACGATTGCACTTGCCCAAAGAACTACATCATCATCGACGACACCGACTCAGACCCTGACGATAGTGATGATGACATTGTTGATGAAGCTGGAGCAGATATCATGGAGTCTTCGACCGATCAATTTTTCTAGTCGACCACCATAACAGTAATAGTATTCCCCCATGTATATAGCATAGTCCAAGCACTTTTGTAACGACAGTTAGACCGTTGTATGCCCTTGTTTGAATTGATTGAAGTGATATGTTTGTGTTTGTCTCATGTGCATATGGGTAGTGTTTTTCCTGTAGATCTATTCTATTCTATATTCTCATCCTCTCTAAAACCCCTCAGATGCCTCCGAGACGTGACAATGGATTTGCTTTCCCACCGGAGCTCACTCAATTGATCCAGCAGCAGAATGCATTGATGCAGATACTAGTTCAGAATCAGAATCAGGGGAACAACAATAACAACAACCCACCACCACCACCACCTGTTGATCACTTAGCGCGTTTCTTGAGGCTTAATCGGCCGGTGTTCTCCAGTAGCACCGAGCCGATAGTTGCAGATGATTGGCTCCGCAAGATTGGAAGGGAGTTGACCACTACAGGATGCACAGATGCGAAGAGAGTGTGTTTTGCCGCACACCAGCTTGATGGATGCGCAACATCATGGTGGGAGAATTTTACAGCCACTTACCCCATCGACACTGTCACATGGGACCAGTTTCAGTAGGCTTTCCGTACTGCCCATGTTTTAGCAGGAGCTATGGCCATGAAGAAGCGTGAGTTTCGCAACTTGCGCCAAGGAGGATGTACAGTTGGCCAGTATGTGGATGACTTTAGTAAGCTAGCACGTTATGCCCCAGATGACGTTGCTACGGATGCAGCTAAGCAGGAGAAGTTTCTGGAAGGACTGAATGATGAGCTGAGCATGCAGTTGATGGTGGCAAACTTCAACAACTACCAGGAGTTGGTAGACCGAGCTCTCATGATTGAAGGGAAGTAGCAGCAGATTGGCAGTCGCAAGAGGAAGTATGGACAAGGGAAGTACAATTCTGTAGCTCAGCAGAAGCCCCGTTTTACCCTGAACTCGGAAGGACCTTTTCAGCATACCCATGGAGGTCACAACCATAATGGAGGAAGTTCGCACAACCATAGTGGCCCCAAGAATGGCAATGGGAATGGAGGAAGCAACGGACAGAATCGTGCCAACCCATCAACACCAGCCAAGAGGGATCTAAGCCACATTACCTGTTTCAAATGCCAGAAGACTGGACATTATGCCACTGAATGTCCTGAAGCAAAGAATGGAAACGGCAATGGAAGCTCTGGGAAGAAGCCTAACCCTTTCAACAGGGGACAGGTGAACCACGTTAGCATGGAGGAGGTTGAAGCCCAGCCAGATGCAGTAATAGGTAAGTTTTTGGTTAAGTCATTTACTGCAATCGTTCTTTTTGATACTGGTGCATCGCACATACATATAGGGATTTGTGGATAAGTATAAACTTCCAACCCAAGCCCTTAGGTCACCCATGTTAGTAACCTCGCTAGGAGCTGAGTATATGATAGCTTATGGTGTGACCGGTTACCATTAAGGATTGGTAACTACGTGTTTCCCTCAGACCTAATAGTATTGGAGTCGCAAGGACTGGATGTGATATTAGGCATGGATTGGTTATCAAAGTACGGAAGGAACATTGAATGCGCTAGTAATTCGATTATGCTTACCACCCCAGAAGAAAGAAGGATCAAGTATGTATCCCGGCATGTGCCGAAGAGGACCCAAGTGAATTCCTTATCAGGAGTTGTACAGGAGGAAGTACCAGTGGTGAAGGATTTCCCTCACGTATTTCTCGAGGAGTTGTCGGGCATGCCACCGGATAGAGACATTGAGTTTTTGATTGAGCTTTTGCCAGGCACCGGGCCAATATCTAAGAGACCGTACAGAATGCCCACAAAGGATTTGGAGGAAATTAAGAAGCAAATTAAGGAGTTACTGGATAAAGGCTATATTCTCCCAAGTTCGTCACCTTGGGGATCACCAGTGCTTCTAGTGGAGAAGAAGGATGAATCATTGAGGATGGTTGTTGATTATCGTGGATTGAATGAAATGACAATCAAGAACAAGTACCCACCGCCCATGATCAATGATCTGTTTGACCAGTTGCAAGGAGCTAAAATATTTTCCAAGATCGATCTGCGATCAGGATACCACCAGCTGAAGATTCAAGAGCAGGATATACCTAAGACAGCTTTTACCACAAGGTACGGGCTATATGAGTATACTGTTATGCCATTTGGTCTGACTAACGCACCTGCCTATTTCGTGAACATGATGAACCAGGTGTTTATGGAGTTTTTGGATAAGTTTGTCATGGTGTTCATTGATGATATTTTGGTCTACTCGAAGAATGAAGAGGAGCATAAGGAGCATTTGCGTTTGGTACTTGGGAAGCTCAGAGAACATCAGCTATATTGCAAGTTTAGCAAGTGTGAGTTTTGGTTGAAGGAAGTTGGATTTCTCGGACATGTGATATCCGGAGAAGGAATAGCAGTAGACCCCACCAAAGTTGTCACTGTGACAAATTGGGAAGCACCCACGTCAGTTTGAGAGATCCAGAGTTTTCTTGGACTCGCAGGATACTACCAGAGGTTCATCGAGAATTTCTCGAAGATTGCCAAACCCATGACAGAGTTGTTGAAGAAGGACACCAAATTCAAATGGACTGAGGAATGTGAGGCCAGTTTCTAGGAATTGAAGAAACGTTTGGTTACATCACCGGTGTTGATTCTGCCAGATCAGCGCAAGGATTATGAACTATATTGCGACGCTTTTCATCGAGGACTTGGAGCAGTGCTTATGCAGGAAGGAAGAGTTCTTTCGTATGCCTCACGACAACTTAAGCCCCGAGTTGAATTATGCTACACATGATTTGGAGTTAGTAGCCGTAGTGCATGCGTTGAAGACATGGAGACATTTTCTCATCGGAAACCATTGTGAGGTGTACACGGATCACGAGAGTTTGAAGTACATCTTCACACAGAATGAGTTGAATCTCAGGAAAAGGAGATGGTTGGAGCTCATTAAGGATTATGATATGAGATTGCATTATCACCCCGGAAAGGCTAGCGTAGTAGCCGATGCGTTGAGCCGCAAGAGCCATGTCAACACACTCATGACCGGAGAGTTACCCAAGGAGTTAGGTGAGGATCTTCACGAGCTATGTTTGGAAATAGTTCCGAGAGGCTATGTAGCAGCATTGGAGATTCAGTCTACTTTGATGGATAAGATCAGAGAAGCTCAAAAGACGGACAAGGAGATTGCCGAGATAAAGGAGAAGATGAGCAAAGGAAAAGCTAAGGGATTTCGTGAGGATGAGCACAATACCTTATGGTTTGAGGACCGTGTTTATGTGCCTAATGAACCGGAGATCAGGAAGTTGATTCTGCAAGAGGCCCATGATTCATCGTATTCGATTCACCCAGGAAATACCAAGATGTATTTGGATTTGAAGGACAATTTCTGGTGGACCGAAATGAAGAAGGATATTGCGGAGTGTGTAGCAGTTTGTGATGTATGTCATAGAGTAAAGGCAGAGCATCAGAAGCCAGCAGGGTTGCTACAGCCGTTGCCGATACCCGAATGGAAGTGGGATAAGCTAGGCATGGATTTTATCACGGGATTTCCCAGGACTCGTTCAGGCTATGACTCAATATGTGTTGTAGTCGATCATTTGACGAAGGTAGCTCATTTCATCCCAGTGAAGACCACTTATACAAGCGCTAAGTTGGTAAATATATACATGACCAGGATCGTATGCCTGCATGGAGTTCCGAGGACCATTGTATCAGATAGAGGAACCCAGTTTACCTCAAACTTCTGGAATCAATTGCACGAAGCTTTGGATACCAGGCTAGAGTTCAGTACAACCTTTCATCCACACACAGATGGACAGACCGAGAGAATCAATCAGATTCTGGAGGACATGTTGAGAGCTTGTGCGCTAGATTATGGATCTAGTTGGGACGACAATTTGCCATATGCAGAGTTCTCTTACAACAACAGTTATCAATCCAGTTTGAAGATGGCCCCTTTCGAAGCTTTGTATGGAAGGAGGTGCAGGAAACCGTTGTTGTGGGATGAAGTTGGAGACCGTCAGTTGTTTGGACAAGATTTGATTAAAGAGTCTGAAGAGAAGGTTAAGTTGATTCGTGATAGGCTCAAGGTAGACCAGTCCGGGTAGAAGAGCTATGCAGATTCTAAACGCAAGGAGACAGTTTACAAAGTTGTGTTGAGGAACATAGCAGAAATTCAAAATTTTCCTACGCGTCACCAAGATCTATCTATGGAGAAACCAGCAACGAGTAGAATGAGAGTGCATCTACATACCCTTGTAGATTGCTAAGCGGAAGCGTTCAAGTGAACGGGGTTGATGGAGTCGTACTCGTCGTGATTCAGATCACCGATGATCCTAGTGCCGAACGGACGGCACCTCCGCGTTCAACACACGTACAGCTCGACGATGTCTCCCACGCCTTGATCCAGCAAGGAGAGAGGGAGAGGTTGAGGAAGACTCCATCGAGCAGCAGCACAACGGCGTGGTGGTGATGGAGGAGCGTGGCAATCCTGCAGGGCTTCGCCAAGCACCTACGGGAGAGGAGGAGGTGTCACGGGAGGGAGGGAGGCGCCAAGGGCTCAGGTATGGATGCCCTCCCTCCCCTCCACTATATATAGGGGCAGGGGAGAGGGGGGAGGCGCAGCCTTGCCCCTTCCTCCAAGGAAGGGGTGCGGCTAAGAGGGGGAGAGGAGTCCATCTTCCCCAAGGCACCTCGGAGGTGCCTTCCCCCTTTAGGACTCTCCCCTTTTTCCTATATCTTGGCGCATGGGCCTCTAGGGGCTGGTGCCCTTGGCCCATGTAGGCCAAGGCGCACCCCCTACAGCCCATGTGGCCCCCTGGGGCAGGTGGCCCCACCCGGTGGGCCCCCGGGACCCTTCCGGTGGTCCCGGTACAATACCGATGACCCCGAAACTTGTCCCGATGGCCGAAACAGGACTTCCTATATATAAATCTTTACCTCCGGACCATTCCGGAACTCCTCGTGACGTCCGGGATCTCATCCGGGACTCCGAACAACATTCGGTAACCACATACAAACTTCCTTTATAACCCTAGCGTCATCGAACCTTAAGTGTGTAGACCCTACGGGTTCGGGAGACATGTAGTCATGACCGAGATGTTCTCCGGTCAATAACCAACAGCGGGATCTGGATACCCATGTTGGCTCCCACATGTTCCACGATGATCTCATCGGATGAACCACGATGTCAAGGACTCAATCAATCCCGTATACAATTCCCTTTGTCTAGCAGTATGGTACTTGCCCGAGATTCGATCGTCGGTATACCGATACCTTGTTCAATCTCGTTACCGGCAAGTCTCTTTACTCGTTCCGTAACACATCATCCAGTGATCAACCCCTTGGTCACATTGTGCACATTATGATGATGTCCTACCGAGTGGGCCCAGAGATACCTCTCCGTTTACACGGAGTGACAAAATCCCAATCTCGATTCGTGCCAACCCAACAGACACTTTCAGAGATACCCGTAGTGTACCTTTATAGCCACCCAGTTACGTTGTGACGTTTGGCACACCCAAAGCACTCCTACGGTATCCGGGAGTTGCACAATCTCATGGTCTAAGGAAATGATACTTGACATTAGAAAAGCTTTAGCATACGAACTACATGATCTTGTGCTAGGCTTAGGATTGGGTCTTGTCCATCACATCACTCTCCTAATGATGTGATCCCGTTATCAACGACATCCAATGTCCATGGTCAGGAAACCGTAACCATCTATTGATTAACGAGCTAGTCAACTAGAGGCTTACTAGGGACATGGTGTTGTCTATGTATCCACACATGTATCTGAGTTTCCTATCAATACAATTCTAGCATGGATAATAAACGATTATCATGAACAAGGAAATATAATAATAATCAATTTATTATTGCCTCTAGGGCATATTTCCAACAGTCTCCCACTTGCACTAGAGTCAATAATCTAGTTCACATCGATATGTGATTAACACTCAAGGTCACATCGCCATGTGACTAACACCCAAAGAGTTTACTAGAGTCTATAATCTAGTTCACATTTACCATGTGATTAACACTCGATGAGTTCTGGGTTTGATCATGTTATGCTTGTGAGAGAGGTTATAGTCAACGGGTCTGAACCTTTCAGATCCGTGTGTGCTTTACAAATCTCTATGTCATCTCCTAGATGCAGCTACCACGTTCTATTTGGAGCTATTCCAAATAACTGTTCTACTTGGAGCTATTCTAAATTGTTGCTCCATTATACGTATCCGGTATCTCTACTCAGAGCTATCCGGATAGGTGTTAAGCTTGCATCGACGTAACCCTTTACGACGAACTCTTTTACCACCTCCATAATTGAGAAAATTCCTTAGTCCACTAGTTACTAAGGAAAACTTTGACCGCTGTCCTGTGATCCATTCTTGGATCACTCTTGTACCCCTTGACTGACTCATGGTAAAGCACACTTCAGGTGCGGTACACAACATAGCATACTGTAGAGCCTATGTCTTAAGCATAGGGGACGACCTTCGTTCCTTTCTCTCTATTCTGCCATGGTCGAGCTTTAAGTCTTAACTTCATACCTTACAACTCAGGCAAGAACTCCTTCTTTGACTGATCCATCTTGAACACCTTCAAGATCACGTCAAGGCATGTGCTCATTTGAAAGTACTATTAAGCGTTTTGATCTATCCTTATAGATCTTGATGCTCAATGTTCAAGTAGCTTAATCCAGGTTTTCCATTGAAAACACTTTCCAACTAACCCTATATGCTTTCCAGAAATTCTACGTCATTTCTGATCATTAATATGTCAACAACATATACTCATCAGAAATTCTATAGTGCTCCCACTCACTTCTTTGGAAATACAAGTTTCTCATAAACTTTGTATACACCCAAAATCTTTGATCATCATCAAAGCATACATTCCAACTCCGAGATGCTCACTCCAGTCCTCAGAAGGATTGCTAGAGCTTTGCATACTTATTAGCATATTTCAGGATAGACAAAACCTTCCGGTTGTATCACATACAACCTTTCCTCAAGAATCGTCGAGGAAACAATGTTTTGACATCCTATCTGCAAGATTTCATAAATAATGCAGTAATTGCTAATATAATTCCAACAGACTCTTAGCATCGCTACGAGTGAGAAAGTCTCATCGTAGTCAACTCCTTGAACTTGTCGAAAAACATCTTAACGACAAGTCGAGCTTTCTCAATGGTGACACTTACCATCATTGTCTGTCTTCCTTTCAAAATCCATATGTACCTAACAGCCTTACGACCATCAAGTAGTTCTTCCAAAGTCTACACTTTGTTTTAATACATGGATCCTCTCTCGGGTTTTATGGCCTTGAGCCATTTATCGGAATCCGGGCCCACCATCGCTTCTCCATAGCTCGTAGGTTCATTGTTGTCTAGCAACATGACTTCCAATACAGGATTACGTACCACTCTGAAGTAGTACGCATCCTTGTCATCCCACGAGGTTTGGTAGTGACTCGATCCGAAGTTTCATGATCACTATCATAAGCTTCCACTTTAGTTGGTGTACGTGCCACAGGAACAACTTCCTGTGCCCTGCTACACACTTGTTGAAGTGACGGTTCAATAACCTCATCAAGTCTCCACCATCCTCCCACTCAACTTTTCGAGAGAAACCTTTCCTCGAAAAAGGACCCGATTCAAGAAACAATCCCTATTGCTTTCGGATCTGAATTAGGAGGTATACTCAACTGTTTTTGGGTGTCCTATGAAGATGCATTTTATCTGCTTTGGGTTCGAGCTTATCAACCTGAAACCTTTTCACATAAGCGTCGCAGCCCCAAACTTTCAAGAAACGGCAACTTAGGTTTCTCCAAACCATAGTTCATACGGTGTCGTCTCAACGAAATTATGTGGTGCCCTATTTAAAGTGAATGTGGTTGCCTCTAATGCCTAACCCATGAACGATAGTGGTAACTCGATAAGAGACATCATGGTATGCACCATATCCAATAGGGTGCAACTATGACGTTTGGACACACCATCACACTATGGTGTTCCAGGCTGTATCAGTTGTGAAACAATTTCCACAATGTCTTAATTCTGTGCCAAACTCGTGATTCAGATATTCATCTCTATGATCATATCATAGATCTTTTATCCTCTTGTCACGACGATCTTTCAACTTCACACTGAAATTACTTGAACCTTTCAATAATTCAGACTCGTGATTCATCAAGTAAATATACTCAACATCTACTCGAATCATCTGTGAAGTAAGAACATAACAATATTCACTGCATGCCTCAGCACTTATTGGACTGCACACATCAAAATGTGTTACTTCCAACAAGTAGCTATCTTGTTCCATCTTACTGAAAACGAGGCTTTTTAGTCATCTTGCCCATGTGGTATGATTTGCATGTCCCAAGTGATTCAAAATCAAGTGAGTCAAAACGGTCCATTTGCATGGAGTTTCTTCATGCATATACACCAATAGACATGGTTCGCATGTCTCAAACTTTTCAAAAACGAGTGAGCCCAAAGATCCATCAATATGGAGCTTCTTCATGCGTTTTATACCGATATGACTTACGTGGCAGTGCCACAAGTAGGTGGTACTATCATTACTATCTTTTGGCATGAACATGTGTATCACTACGATCGAGATTTAATAAACCATTCATTTTAGGTGTAAGACCATTGAAGGTATTATTCAAATAAACAGAGTAACCATTATTCTCCTTAAATGAATAACCGTATTGCGATAGACGTAATCCAATCATGTCTATGCTCAACGCAAACACCAAATAACAATTATTTAGGTTTAACACCAATCTCTTTGGTAGAGGGAGCGTGCGATGCTTGATCATATCAAGCTTGGAAAAACTTCCAACACATATCGTCAGCTCACCTTTAGCTAGTCTCCGTTTATTCCGTAGCCTTTTGTTTCGAGTTACTAACACTTAGCAACCGAACCGGTATCTAATACTGCTACTAGGAGTACTAGCAAAGTACACATTAACACAATGTATATCCAATATACTTCTATCAACCTTGCCAGCCTTCTTATCTACCAAGTATCTAGGGTAATTCTGCTCTAGTGGTTGTTCCCCTTATTACAGAAGCACTTAGTCTCGGGTTTGGGTTTTACCTTGGGTTTCTTCACTAGAGCAGCAGCTGATTTGCCGTTTCATGAAGTATCCCTTCTTGCCCTTGCCCTTCTTGAAACTAGTGGTTTCACCAACCATCAACAATTGATGCTCCTTCTTGATTTCTACTTTCGCGGTGTCAAACATCGCGAATACCTCAAGGATCATCATATCTATCCCTGATATGTTATAGTTCATCACGAAGCTCTAACAGCTTGGTGGCAATGACTTTGGAGAACCATCACTGTCTTATCTGGAAGATCAACTCCCACTCGATTCAAATGATTGTTGTACTCAGACAATCTGAGCACAAGCTCAACAATTGAGCTTTTCTCCTTAGTTTGCAGGTTAAGAAAGTCATCGGAGGTCTTATACCTCTTGACATGGGCACGAGCCTGAAATCCCAATTTCAGCCCTCAAAACATCTTATATGTTTCGCGATGTTTCAAAAACGTCTTTGGTGCCTCAACTCTAAACCGTTTAACTGAACTATCACGTAGTTATCAAAACGTGTATGTCAGATGTTCGCAACAACCACAGACAACGTTCGAGGTTCAGCACACTGAGCGATGCATTAAGGACATAAGCCTTCTATGAAGCAATGAGGACAATCCTCAGTTTACGGACCTAGTCCGCATAATTGCTACTATCAACTTTCAACTAATTTTTCTCTAGGAACATATCTAAACAGTAGAACGACATAATTTGCAAAAACCTTTTGACTATGTTCAGGATAATTAAGTTCATCTTATGAACTCCCACTCAGATAGACATCCCTCTAGTCATCTAAGTGATTACATGATCCGAGTCAAACTAGGCCGTGTCCGATCATCACGTGAGACGGACTAGTCATCATCGGTGAACATCTTCATGTTGATCGTATCTTCTGTACGACTCATGTTCGACCTTTCGGTCTCCGTGTTCCGAGGCCATGTCTGTACATGCTAGGCTCGTCAAGTTAACCCTAAGTGTTTCGCGTGTGTAAATCTGTCTTACACCCGTTGTATGTGAACGTTAGAATCTAACACCCGATCATCACGTGGTGCTTCGAAACACGAACTGTCGCAACGGTGCACAGTTAGGGGAGAACACTTCTTGAAATTGTTGTAAGGGATCATCTTATTTACTACCGTCGTTCTAAGCAAATAAGATGTATAAACATGATAAACATCACATGCAATCAAATAGTGACATGATATGGCCATCATCACTTTGCTCCTTTTGATCTCCATCTTCGGGGCTCCATGATCATCATCGTCACCGGCATGACACCATGATCTCCATCATCATGATCTCCATCATCGTGTCTTCATGAAGTTGCCTCGCCAACTATTACTTCTACTACTATGGCTAATGGTTAGCAATAAAGTAAAGTAATTACATGACGTTTAAGTTGACAAGCAGGTCACAAATAAATAAAGACAACTCCTATGGCTCCTGCCGGTTGTCATACTCATCGACATGCAAGTCGTGATTCCTATTACAAGAACATGATCAATCTCATACATCACATATATCATTCATCACATCCTTTTTGGCCATATCACATCACATAGCATACCCTGCAAAAACAAGTTAGACGTCCTCTAATTGTTGTTTGCATGTTTTACGTGGCTGCTATGGGTTTCTAGCAAGAACGTTTCTTACCTACGCATGAACCACAACGTGATATGCCAATTGCTATTTACCCTTCATAAGGACCCTTTTCATCAAATCCGATCCGACTAAAGTGGGAGAGACAGACACCCGCCAGCCACCTTATGCAACTAGTGCATGTTTGTCGGTGGAACCGGTCTCACGTAAGCGTACGTGTAAGGTTGGTCCGGGCCGCTTCATCCCACGATGCCGCCGAATCAAGATAAGACTAGTAACGGCAAGCATATTGAACAATATCGACGCCCATAACTACTTTGTGTTCTACTCGTGCAAAGAATCTACGCAATAGACTTAGCTCATGATGCCACTGTTGATGAACGTAGCAGAAATTCAAAATTTTCCTACGCGTCACCAAGATCTATCTATGGAGAAACCAGCAACGAGTAGAATGAGAGTGCATCTACATACCCTTGTAGATCGCTAAGCGGAAGCGTTCAAGTGAACGGGGTTGATGGAGTCGTACTCGTCGTGATTCAGATCACCGATGATCCTAGTGCCGAACGGACGGCACCTCCGCGTTCAACACACGTACAGCTCGACGATGTCTCCCATGCCTTGATCCAGCAAGGAGAGAGGGAGAGGTTGAGGAAGACTCCATCCAGCAGCAGCACAACGGCGTGGTGGTGATGGAGGAGCGTGGCAATCCTGCAGGGCTTCGCCAAGCACCTACGGGAGAGGAGGAGGTGTCACGGGAGGGAGGGAGGCGCCAAGGGCTCAGGTATGGATGCCCTCCCTCCCCTCCACTATATATAGGGGCAGGGGAGAGGGGGGAGGCGCAGCCTTGCCCCTTCCTCCAAGGAAGGGGTGCGGCTAAGAGGGGGAGAGGAGTCCATCTTCCCCAAGGCACCTCGGAGGTGCCTTCCCCCTTTAGGACTCTCCCCTTTTTCCTATATCTTGGCGCATGGGCCTCTAGGGGCTGGTGCCCTTGGCCCATGTAGGCCAAGGCGCACCCCCTACAGCCCATGTGGCCCCCCGGGGCAGGTGGCCCCACCCGGTGGGCCCCCGGGACCCTTCCGGTGGTCCCGGTACAATACCGATGACCCCGAAACTTGTCCCGATGGCCGAAACAGGACTTCCTATATATAAATCTTTACCTCCGGGCCATTTCGGAACTCCTCGTGACGTCCGGGATCTCATCCGGGACTCCGAACAACATTCGGTAACCACATACAAGCTTCCTTTATAACCCTAGCGTCATCGAACCTTAAGTGTGTAGACCCTACGGGTTCGGGAGACATGTAGTCATGACCGAGATGTTCTCCGGTCAATAACCAACAGCGGGATCTGGATACCCATGTTGGCTCCCACATGTTCCACGATGATCTCATCGGATGAACCACGATGTCAAGGACTCAATCAATCCCGTATACAATTCCCTTTGTCTAGCAGTATGGTACTTGCCCGAGATTCGATCGTCGGTATACCGATACCTTGTTCAATCTCGTTACCGGCAAGTCTCTTTACTCGTTCCGTAACACATCATCCTGTGATCAACCCCTTGGTCACATTGTGCACATTATGATGATGTCCTACCGAGTGGGCCCAGAGATACCTCTCCGTTTACACGGAGTGACAAAATCCCAATCTCGATTCGTGCCAACCCAACAGACACTTTCAGAGATACCTGTAGTGTACCTTTATAGCCACCCAGTTACGTTGTGACGTTTGGCACACCCAAAGCACTCCTACGGTATCCGGGAGTTGCACAATCTCATGGTCTAAGGAAATGATACTTGACATTAGAAAAGCTTTAGCATACGAACTACATGATCTTGTGCTAGGCTTAGGATTGGGTCTTGTCCATCACATCATTCTCCTAATGATGTGATCCCGTTATCAATGACATCCAATGTCCATGGTCAGGAAACCGTAACCATCTATTGATTAACGAGCTAGTCAACTAGAGGCTTACTAGGGACATGGTGTTGTCTATGTATCCACACATGTATCTGAGTTTCCTATCAATACAATTCTAGCATGGATAATAAACGATTATCATGAACAAGGAAATATAATAATAATCAATTTATTATTGCCTCTAGGGCATATTTCCAACAAGTTGGAGACAGAGTTTATCTTCGTGTGTCCCCACTTCGAGGAGTTAAGCGTTTTGGAGTTAAGGGAAAGTTAGCACCATGTTTTGTGGGACCATACCAAGTTTTGGAGTGTATTGGAGAAGTTGCTTACAAGTTGGAATTGCCTGAAGGATTGTCGGGAGTTCATGATGTGTTCCACGTTTCCCAGTTGAAGAAGTGCCACGCAGAGATGGCCGATATCCCTCTGAGAGATACAGTGCCACTGGAAGCAATTCAGTTGGATAGCGATTTGACCTATGAGGAGAAACCAGTCAAAATTCTCGAGTTTGCCAGCCGAGTCACGCGCAGCAAGGTTATCAAGTTCTGCAAAGTTCAGTGGAGCCACCATACCGAGGATGAAGCCACCTGGGAGCGAGAGGAAGACCTACTGAAGGACCACCCTCACCTATTTTCTAGACAACCCGAATCTCGAGGGCGAGATTCATCTTAAGGGGGTAGATTTATGACATCCCAAATTTTCAATTTGGAATGTTATACATTAGATCATCATTGCATATCATATTTTATTGCATTTTGGCTTGATCCTAGAAATTCTATGCAACTCAAGGACCCACGGAGAGAGTTGGGGATTTCGTTATTTTCATATTTGAGTTCTCAAATTTTGAAAATAGGATCGTTTGATTTTAATTATTTTATATTCGTATATTTATTTTATAAAAATCAAAGAGAGGAAATAAAATGAATTTCCCAAAATAAAGAAATATTGGAGATTTAATATTAAAATCAATTAAGATTTTTATTCGGAGTTTTATCGCTATTTTATTTGAATTAGGGAAAATATGCATTTTTCAAAATTGCATTCTAGGCCCAAATAAAGGTTCATCTTGTCCGGCTTATTTTTAGAGGACGGAGAAATTTTATTTCGGGATTTTTGGAGTCCGTTTAGTATTTCTTTTCTTTCTTTTTCTGCACGTCGGAATTATTTTTTTAAAAAAAGAAGTCAAACCGACTCCAGGCCGTACCCGAGCGGGACTCCGCCCGGGGGGGAGGGGGGCTTTATAAGCCAGGGGCCCCTGCCCCGAAGCCCACACCGCCGCCGCCCAGCCCACCCGCACCAAACCCTAGCCGCTCGCCGCTGCCGCGCCCCGCCGCCGCCGCCCGTCTCGTAGTCGCCCGCCGGAGCCGCCATCAATCCGCCGCCTCGCCGGAATCCTGCCGGACCCGAGGTAGCCGCCGCCGTTTTTTTATAAAACCGTTAGTTTTTTTTTAACCCAAGATCCGTTTTTTTAGTTTCGGTTCATCGATTTTTATCGGTTTAGTTATTTAGCGGACGCTCGTTCGTACGTTTGTTTTAACGAACGGTTTTCACTGTTTAGCCGCAGACAGCGAACGTTCGTTCGTTAGCCTGTTCATTAGTTTTTTTTTCTCGGGTTTTTCGTGATTATTTTCGATCGCGATTGCTGATCCGATTTTCGTTTTAGTATAACTTTTCGCTCATTTATCGGAATCAGGTGATTCAAGCGCCTAGAGTTTCGTCTCGAAACCCTCTTTCCGTTTAACTAACTTAAATAAGTTTTTGCTACTATAAAATTTGACTTAGGTCCAGATTAGTTAATGAAGCTTGTTTCTTTCGCCGTTTGAGTTTTGTTGCTTCGTTTGATTTGTTTCTTTTTGCAAACCGGAGTTCTTAAGTTGAACTTTCTGGTTAGATCTCTTATTTGAGTTTTACCAGTCCATTAGATGAGTGCTTATTGTATGCTTGTTTGTTTGAGATAGAGTACCCGGAGTGCGCAGCGTGCTACTACGAGTCTCTAGGTTTCACGGATCATCAGCAAGGCAAGTAACACTTTGATCATACCTCTTTACTACCCAGTTTTATTGCATTGGATCAATCCTCAAACAATTGCATGGTTAGGATCTGATTAATATGTGGGTTTGGGGAAGTAGATAAGGTAGTACCTATGTCCTGTTATTTATTAAACCTTTGGGAGTTACTTCTACGTTTGCTTATATTGCTATTGCTCGTAGACGTGGATTGGGTGAGTGTATCCATGACAGATGTGAGTATTGTAATTAATGGTTCAACTTAAGGTGGCAACTTTAATACACATCTGGGTGGACTGAGGCACTTGGGGAACCCAGTGTTGCCTGTATTTTTGGAAATCCCGGGGTACCGTGTGATTCTCCTATGGACTGCTACCCAGGCTCAAAGGGATCATGAGATTATTCATGATAGAAACCTCTGTGTGCAGCCGCAAACTACTATGGGCTCTAGCATAGTTGAGTATGTTTCGTGACCTCTTTCAGTGGTAGACTAACAGATGTAGGGGATGTAGGTTGGTACTGTCTACCCAGAGTAAAGAGTTGATGCTTCTGAAAGACTGTGTCTCGGTCATCCGTTTCTCAAACTTCTTGTAGTGCGAGAAATCCAATGGAGGCGATCGAGTCTTGCGGGGAAAAGTGCGCAAACCTATGTAGAGTGTACAAACTAATCATGGTTAGCCGTGTCCCCGGTTATGGATGTTTTGAGTGTTGGAAATATGCCCTAGAGGCAATAATAAAATGGTTATTATTATATTTCCTTGTTCATGATAATTTTCTATTGTTCATGCTATAATTGTGTTATCTGGAAATCATAATAAATGTGTGAATACATAGACCACAACATGTCCCTAGTGAGCCTCTAGTTGACTAGCTCGTTAATCAATGGATGGTTACGGTTTCCTGACCATGGACATTGGATGTCATTGATAACGGGATCACATCATGAGGAGAATGATGTGATGGACAAGACCCAATCCTAAGCATAGCACAAGATCGTGTAGTTCGTTTGCTAGAGATTTTCTAATGTCAAGTATCATTTCCTTAGACCATGAGATCGTGTAACTCCCGGATACCATAGGAGTGCTTTGGGTGTACCAAACGTCACAACCTAACTGGGTGGCTATAAAGGTATACTATAGGTATCTCCAAAAGTGTCTGTTGGGTTGACACGGATCGAGACTGGGATTTGTCACTCCGTATGACGGAGAGGTATCTCTGGGCCCACTCGGTAATGCATCATCATAATGAGCTCAATGTGACCAAGTGGTTGGTCACGGGATCATGCATTACGGTACGAGTAAAGTGACTTGCCGGTAACGAGATTGAACGAGGTATTGGGATACCGACGATCGAATCTCGGGCAAGTAACATACCGATTGACAAAGGGAATTGTATACGGTATTACTTGAATCCTCGACATCGTGGTTCATTCGATGAGATCATCGTAGAACATGTGGGAGCCAACATGGGTATCCAGATCCCGCTGTTGGTTATTGGTCGGAGAGCTGTCTCGGTCATGTCTGCATGATTCCCGAATCCGTAGGGTCTACACACTTAAGGTTCGATGACGCCAGGGTTATTAGGAAGACTTGCATGTGATTACCGAATGTTGTTCGGAGTCCCGAATGAGATCCAGACATCACGAGGAGTTCCGGAATGGTCCGGAGGTGAAGATTTATATATGGGAAGTTGTCATACGGTCACTGGAAAAGTTCGGGGGCATATTGGTATTGTACCGGGGCCACCGGAGGGGTTCCGGGGGTCCACCGGGAGGGGCCACCTCTCTCGGAGGGCCTCATGGGTCGTAGAGGAAAGGGAACCAGCCCTTGGAGGGCTGGGCGCACCCCCCCCCTTGGGCCCATGCGCCTAGGGTTGGGGGGGGGGAACCCTAGAGGGGGCGCCCCCCTTGCTTGGGGGGCAAGCCCCTCCCCTTGGCCGCCCCCCCCTCTAGATCTCATCTAGAGGGGGCCGTCCCCCTTCCCCCTTCCCCTATAAATAGAGGGGCGAGGGGAGTGCCGCATACCACACCAAAGGCGCAGCCCCTCCCCTTCCCAACACCTCTCCTCCTCCGTTAAGAGCTTGGCGAAGCCCTGCTGGAGTACTGTCGCTCCATCACCACCACGCCGTCGTGCTGCTGTTGGAGCTCTCTTCCTCAACCTCTCCCTCCTCCTTGCTGGATCAAGGCACGGGAGACTTCTCCGCTCCGTAAGTGTGTTGAACGCGGAGGTGCCGTCTGTTCGGTGCTAGGATCGTCGGTGATTTGGATCACGACGAGTATGACTCCATCAACCCCATTCTCTTGAACGCTTCCGCTCGCAATCTACAAGGGTATGTAGATGCACTCCTCTCTCTCTCGTTGCTAGATGACTCCATAGATTGATCTTGGTGATGCGTATAAAATTTTAAATTTCTGCT
The DNA here is from genome assembly GCF_002162155.2 of Triticum dicoccoides. Lineage (NCBI taxonomy): Eukaryota > Viridiplantae > Streptophyta > Magnoliopsida > Poales > Poaceae > Triticum > Triticum dicoccoides. The sequence goes on from NC_041383.1 coordinate 621,793,785, forward strand.
ACGATCCCCAACAGTGGCATCATGAGCTAGGTCTATGCGTAGTTTCTATGCACGAGTAGAACACAAGATTGTTGTGGGTGTCGATTTTGTCAATTTACTTGCCACTACTAGTCTTATCTTGTTTCGGCGGCATTGTGGGATGAAGCGGCCCGGACCGACCTTACACGTACGCTTACGTGAGATAGGTTCCACCGACTGACATGCACTAGTTGCATAAGGTGGCTAGCGGGTGTCTGTCTCTCCCACTTTAGTCGGATCGGATTCGATGAAAAGGGTCCTTATGAAGGGTAAATAGAAATTGGCATATCACGTTGTGGTTTTAGCGTAGGTAAGAAACGTTCTTGCTAGAACCCTATTGCAGCCACGTAAAAACATGCAACAACAATTAGAGGACGTCTAACTTGTTTTTGCAGCATATGCCTTGTGATGTGATATGGCCAAAAGGATGTGATGAATGATATATATATATATGTGATGTATGAGATTGATCATGTTCTTGTAATAGGAATCACGACTTGCATGTTGATGAGTATGACAACCGGCAGGAGCCATAGGAGTTGTCTTAATTATTGTATGACCTGCGTGTCATTGAATAACGCCATGTAATTACTTTACTTTATTGCTAAACCATTAGCCATAGTAGTGGAAGTAATCGTTGGCGTGACAACTTCATGAAGACACGATGATGCAGATCATGATGATGGAGATCATGGTGTCATGCCGGTGACGATGATGATCATGGCGCCCCGAAGATGGAGATCAAAAGGAGCAAAATGATATTGGCCATATCATGTCACTATTTGATTGCATGTGATGTTTATCATGTTTTTGCATATTATTTGCTTAGAACGACGGTAGTAAATAAGATGATCCCTCATAACAATTTCAAGAAAGTGTTCCCCCTAACTGTGCGCCATTGCGAAAGTTCGTTGTTTCGAAGCACCACGTGATGATCGGGTTTGATAGATTCTAACGTTCACATACAACGGGTGTAAGACAGATTTACACTTGCAAAAACACTTAGGTTGACTTGGTGAGCCTAGCATGTACAGACATGGCCTCGGAACACAAGAGACCAAAAGGTCGAACATGATTCGTATAGAAGATATGATCAACGTGAAGATCTTCACCGATGATGACTAGTCCGTCTCACGTGATGATCGGACACGGCCTAGTTGACTCGGATCATGGATCACTTAGATGACTAGAGGGATGTCTATCTGAGTGGGAGTTCATTAAATAATTTGATTAGATGAACTTAATTATCATGAACTTAGTCTAAAACTTTTGCAATATGTCTTCTAGATCAAATGGCCCACGCTAATGTTGCCCTCAACTTCAACGCGTTCCTAGAGAAAACCAAGCTTAAAGACGATGGCAGCAACTATACAGACTGGGTCCGGAACTTGAGGATCATCCGCATAGCTGCCAAAAGAGCATATGTCCTACATGCACCGCTAGGTGAAGCACCCGTTTTCCCAGCAACTCAATACGTTATGAATGCCTGGCAGTCGCGTAGTGATGATTACTCCCTGGTTCAGTGTGGCATGCTTTACAGCTTAGAACCGGGGCTCCAAAAGCGTTTTGAGCAGCACGGAGCATATGAGATGTTCCAAGAGCTGAAAATGGTTTTCCAAGCTCATGCCCGGGTCGAGATATATGAAGTCTCCAACAAGTTCTACAGTTGTAAGATGGAGGAGAATAGTTCTGCCAGTGAGCACATACTCAAAATGTCTGGGTTGCACAACCGCCTCTCCCAGCTGGACATTAACCTCCCGGACGAGGCGGTCATTGACAGAATCCTTCAGTCGCTCCCACCGAGCTACAAGAGCTTTGTGATGAACTATAATATGCAGGGGATGGTGAAAACTATTCCTGAAGTATTTTCAATTCTGAAGTTAGCAGAGGTAGAAATCAAAAAGGAACATCAAATGTTGATGGTCAATAAAACCACTAAGTTCAAGAAAGGCAAGGGTAAGAAGAACTTCAAGAAGGATGGCAAGGATGTTGCCGCGCCCGGTAAGCCAGTTGCCGAGAAGAAGTCAAAGAATGGACCCATGCCTGAGACTGAGTGCTTTTATTGCAAAGGGAAGGGTCACTGGAAGCGGAACTGCCCCAAATACTTAGCGGACAAGAAGGCCAGCAACACTAAAGGTATATGTGATATACATGTAATTGATGTGTACCTTACCAGTGCTCGTAGTAGCTCCTGGGTATTTGATACCGGTGCCATTGCTCATATTTGTAACTCAAAGCAGAAGCTGCGGAATAAGCGGAGACTGGCGAAGGACGAGGTGACGATGCGCGTCGGGAATGGTTCCAAGGTCGATGTGATCGCCGTCGGCATGCTACCTCTACATTTACCCACGGGATTAGTTTTAAACCTCAATAATTGTTATTTAGTGCCAGCTTTGAGCATGAACATTGTATCTGGATCTCGTTTAATGCGAGATGGCTACTCATTTAAATCCGAGAATAATGGTTGTTCTATTTATATGAGAGATATGTTTTATGGCCATGCCCCGCTGGTCAATGGTTTATTCTTAGTGAATCTCGAACGTGATGTTACACATATTCATAATGTGAATACCAAAAAATGTAAGGTTGATAACGATAGTCCCACGTACTTGTGGCACTGCCGCCTTGGTCACATTGGTGTCAAGCGCATGAAGAAGCTCCATGCTGATGGGCTTTTAGAGTCTCTCGATTATGAATCATTTGACACATGCGAACCATGCCTCATGGGCAAAATGACCAAGACTCCTTTCTCCGGAACAATGGAGCGAGCAACCAACTTATTGGAAATCATACATACTAATGTGTGCGATCCAATGAGCGTTGAGGCTCGTGCAGCATAATGTTATGTTCTCACTCTCACTGATGACTTAAGTAGATATGGGTATGTCTACTTGATGAAACACAAGTCTGAGACCTTTGAAAAGTTCAAGGAATTTCAGAATGAAGTAGAGAATCAACGTGGCCGAAAGATAAAGTTCTTGCGATCAGATCGTGGAGGAGAATATTTAAGTCACGAATTTGGTACGCACTTAAGAAAATGTGGAATCGTTTCACAACTCACGCCGCCTGGAACACCTCAGCGTAACAGTATGTCCGAATGTCGTAATCGCACTCTATTGGATATGGTGCGATCTATGATTTCTCTTACCGATTTACCGCTATCATTTTGGGGATATGCTCTAGAGACAGCTGCATTCACTTTAAATAGGGATCCGTCTAAATCCTTTGAGACGACACCGTATGAGTTATGGTTTGGGAAGAAACCTAAGCTATCGTTTCTAAAAGTTTGGGGATGCGATGCTTATGTCAAGAAACTTCAACCTGAAAAGCTCGAACCCAAATCGGAAAAATGCGTCTTCATAGGATACCCTAAGGAAACCATTGGGTATACCTTCTACCTTAGATCCGAAGGCAAGATCTTTGTTGCCAAGAATGAGTCCTTTCTGGAGAAAGAGTTTCTCTCGAAAGAAGTAAGTGGGAGGAAGGTGAAACTTGATGAAGTACTACCTCTTGAACCGGTAAGTAGCGCAGCTCAGGAAGATGTTCCCGTGGTGCCTACACCGACTGGAGAGGAAATTAATGATGATGATCAAGGTACTTTGGATCAAGTTACTACTGAACTTCGTAGGTCCACAAGGACACGTTCCACACCAGAATGGTATGGCAACCCTGTCCTGGAAATCATGTTGTTAGACAACGGTGAACCTTCAAACTATGAAGAAGCGATGGCGGGCCCAGATTCCAACAAATGGCTTGAAGCCATGCAATCCGAGATAGGATCCATGTATGAAAACAAACTATGGACTTTGACAGACTTGCCCGATGATCGGCGAGCGATAGAAAATAAATGGATCTTTAAGAAGAAGACGGACGCAGATGGTAATGTTACCATCTACAAAGCTCGACTTGTCGCTAAGGGTTATCGACAAGTTCAAGGGGTTGACTACGATGAGACCTTCTCACCCGTAGCAAAGCTGAAGTCCATCCGAATCATGTTAGCGATTGCCGCATTCTACGATTATGAGATATGGCAAATGGACGTCAAAACGGCATTCCTTAATGGCTTCCTTAAGGAAGAACTGTATATGATGCAGCCGGAAGGTTTTGTCGATCCAAAGAATGCTAACAAGGTATGCAAGCTCCAGCGCTCCATCTATGGGCTGGTGCAAGCATCTCGGAGTTGGAACATTCGCTTTGATAAAATGATCAAAGCGTTTGGGTTTATGCAGACTTATGGAGAAGCCTGCGTTTACAAGAAAGTGAGTGGGAGCTCTGTAGCATTTCTCATATTATATGTAGATGACATACTTTTGATGGGAAATGATATAGAACTTTTGGACAGCATTAAGGCCTACTTGAATAAGTGTTTTTCAATGAAGGACCTTGGAGAAGCTACTTACATATTAGGCATCAAGATCTATAGAGATAGATCGAGACGCCTCATGGATCTTTCACAAAGCACATACCTTGATAAGATATTGAAGAAGTTCAATATGGATCAGTCCAAGAAGGGGTTCTTGCCTGTGTTGCAAGGTGTGAAATTGAGCTTGGCTCAATGCCCGACCACGGCAAAAGATAGAGAAAAGATGAGTGTCATCCCCTATGCCTCGGCTATAGGGTATATTATGTATGCCATGCTGTGTACCAGACCTGATGTAAACCTTGCCGTAAGTTTGGTAGGAAGGTACCAAAGTAATCCCGGCATGGAACACTGGACAGCGGTCAAGAATATCCTGAAGTACCTGAAAAGGACTAAGGATATGTTTCTCGTTTATGTAGGTGACGAAGAGCTCGTCGTAAAGGGTTACATCGACGCTAGCTTCGACACATATCTGGATGACTCTAAGTCACAAACCGGATACGTGTATATTTTGAATGGTGGGGTAGTAAGCTGGTGCAGTTGCAAGCAAAGCGTCGTGGCGTGATCTACATGTGAAGCGGAATACATGGCAGCCTCGGAGGTAGCACATGAAGCAATCTGGATGAAGGAGTTCATTACCGACCTAGGAGTTATTCCCAATGCGTCGGGGCCGATGACTCTCTTCTGTGACAACACTGGAGCCATTGCCCTTGCCAAGGAGCCCAGGTTTCACAAGAAGACTAGGTACATCAAGCGTCACTTCAACTCCATTCGTGAAAATGTTCAAGATGGAGACATAGATATTTGCAAAGTGCATACGGATCTGAATGTTGCAGATCCGTTGACTAAACCTCTTCCACGAGCAAAACATGATCAACACCAGAACTCTATGGGTGTTCGATTCATCACAATGTAACTAGATTATTGACTCTAGTGCAAGTGGGAGACTGTTGGAAATATGCCGTGGAGGCAATAATAAAATGGTTATTATTATATTTCCTTGTTCATGATAATTGTCTATTGTTCATGCTATAATTGTGTTATCCGGAAATCGTAATACATGTGTGAATACATAAACCACAACATGTCCCTAGTGAGCCTCTAGTTGACTAGCTCGCTGATCAATGGATGGTTACGGTTTCCTGACCATGGACATTGGATGTCATTGATAATAGGATCACATCATTGGGAGAATGATGTGATGGACAAGACCCAATCCTAAGCATAGCACAAGATCGTGTAGTTCGTTTGCTAGAGCTTTTCTAATGTCAAGTATCATTTCCTTAGACCATGAGATCGTGTAACTCCCGGATACCATAGGAGTGCTTTGGGTGTACCAAACGTCACAGCGTAACTGGGTGGCTATAAAGGTATACTACAGGTATCTCCGAAAGTGTCTGTTGGGTTGACACGGATCGAGACTGGGATTTGTCACTCCGTATGACGGAGAGGTATCTCTGGGCCCACTCGGTAATGCATCATCATAATGAGCTCAATGTGACCAAGTGGTTGGTCACGGGATCATGCATTACGGTACGAGTAAAGTGACTTGCTGGTAACAAGATTTAACGAGGTATTGGGATACCACGATCGAATCTCGGGCAAGTAACGTACCGATTGACAAAGGGAATTGTATACGGGATTACTTGAGTCCTCGACATCGTGGTTCATTCGATGAGATCATCGTGGAACATGTGGGATCCAACATGGGTATCCAGATCCGCTATTGGTTATTGGCCGGAGAGCTGTCTCGGTCATGTCTGCATGATTCCCGAACCCGTAGGGTCTACACACTTAAGGTTCGATGACGCCAGGGTTATTAGGAAGACTTGTATGTGATTACCGAAAGTTTTTCAGAGTCCCAGATGAGATCCCGAATGTCACGAGGAGTTCCGAAATGGTCCGGAGGTGAAGATTTATATATGGGAAGTTGTCATACGATCACCAGAAAAGTTCGGGGGCATATCGGTATTGTACTGGGGCCACCGAAGGGGTTCCGGGGGTCCACTGGGAGGGGCCACCTCTCTCGGAGGGCCTCATTGGCCGTAGAGGAAAGTGAACCAGCCCTTGGAGGGCTGGGCGCATCCCCCCCTTGGGCCCATGCGCCTAGGGTTGGGGGGGAACCCTAGAGGGGGCGCCCCCCTTGCTTGGGGGGCAAGCCCCTCCCCTTGGCCGGCCCCCTTCCCCCTTCCCCTATAAATAGAGGGGCGAGGGGAGGGCTGCATACCACACCAAAGGCGCAGCCCCTCCCCTCCCCAACACCTCTCTGTCAGGACCCCGACTCAATGCCACATCGATCTAGCATGTAACACCTCATATCACTTTGCGGCCTCACGCACGGTATCCCCACGGGTGTCGCCTTACCTTTGCCCGGGACCGTTTGCGCCTTTTGGCACACGTATATGACAGTGTCGCTAGCATCCATATGATAAGGAGCCCGGGCTGACATGGCTAGTCGTAAACCCAAAGTGGCACTAACTTACAGGGACATGCATCCATGACCCAGCATCGAACGTGTCGGTCATCAGCGAGTGAATCCAGGCTGTAGCACTGGGCTAACAGGACTCCGGTGAACCGGGCTGTAGCGGGCTAACAGGACTCCGGTATTCATCGCGTGACATTTCCCCGAAGGGACAGACACAGGAACGAAGAAGGACACATGCCGGCCAGCCTAAGTGTTCCGGAGCAGTAGCAAGCTACCAGGGCTCAGAGGAAACACTAGGAGACATTTCCCGGTAAGAGAGACTACTAAGGATAAACAACTAGATAGTCAGATCCCACACATAGCAATACACATTACACGTACGCATAACATGCAAGTATGTGCTGTACAACATGGCATCACAGCATAACTCAACAACTCATATAGATAAGGCTCAAAGAGCCATCATAGCATTTATTACAAACAGGGGTCACATGACCCAACATTCAGAGCAATCAAGCAACAAACGGAAGCATTACATGTCTGAGTACAGACATCTAGAAATGAAAAAGGCTGAAAGCCTGACTATCTACAACGTCCGATCAAGATCGTAGCTAAGGTACAAGCTACTTGTCGAAGTCCACGAGAACACTATTAAGACCGAAGTCTCCGCTGCAAAAACATAAATAAAGCAACATGAGTACAAAGGTACTCAGCAAGACTTACATCAGATCCTATCATACATGCATTTGTATCAAGAGGGTAATGTGGGGTTTAGTTGCAGCAAGCCAGCTTTGACTCTGTGGCTATCCTGTTCTACGACTACCAGAACTTCTTGAGGTGATATGGCGCACACGAGTCCACTAATCACCACACAATACACTACTATGGATTCATCCCCGTCTCCCTACGAGAAGGCCATCCATAGCACTCACACTTGTCTTGAGCATTTTATAGTATCCACTTCAAGTTGTCTATGTACCATGTAAGCATCCAAGAAGTCCATAACCGCGGACCCGGCTATTCGAATAGATCATGTTAACCCTGCAGGGGTGTACTTCTTCATACACGCTCTCGCCACTTACCGCCATGTACACGTCATGTATCTCGGCAACCTTCAAGCGGAAGCCTGGCGAGGGTGTCGGCCACGACCTGACTAACCACACAAGACTCTAGCCCAGGTTTATCGCCTATTCGGGTTCCATTCGCAAGGAGATCCGGCCGGGGTGTCACTCACGGCCCCAAACGATGTGAGCAGGGTTCCCAAGCCCACCATCCGGGTGCCACTTGGTACACCGTGCCACCTGTGCCTAGTCTGTCCCAAGCCCACCCTGCCGGGTGCCACTCGGTAGAAAAATAGCACTACCTACAAACACCAGAAACTAGTTGCGACTCCTGGACAGAGATCAAGTTGGTTAATAAGCCGAGAGGGGTCGAGTTACCGGAACCCAATGTGTGGTAGTATCGAGTCATTGGACAACATACATAGAACTCAGTGCTTAAGGACGGTTCCAGTGAGACAACCCACCATGTACTCCTACATGTCCTCTCACCACTACCTTTACCAAATCGTGTTCACACACTTCACTCTCAGCATCAGAACATATCAAAACACTCCAATTCATTCCCAATGAACCAGACCTGACACAACTCTAAGCAATAGCAGGCATAGCATGGTAGGAACACAACATGGCTCAATCAACTCCTACACATGCTAGTGGGTTTCAACTATTTACTGTGGCAATGACAGGTCATGCAGAGGAATGGGTTCAACTACCGCAGCACAAAGTAGCAGATGAATCGTTGTTGTCCTAATGCAATAATTGAAAGCAGGAGCGAGAGAGTAGGGTTTTATCGAAATGAACAAGGGGGTTTGCTTGCCTGGTAAATCAACAAGGGAGGCACTGCTTCACAGACAGGTACTCTGGAACGTCTCCGGAGCAAGACCTATCGAGAAGGAACAGTGTTGGCAATCAATAAACAAACATATGCAACAATATGATGCATGAACATGGCATGAAGATGTGATGCTGTTTGAGCTAATGCAACTAGTACTCATTTGGTTTGAAGTCCATTTGAACCATAAGCTCAAATGCATCTCCAAAGTAAGCTCTTATAAATGCCATAATGTGTTTTCTCATATACAGCATGTATAAGTTGGTTTGTCATGCATGAAACTAGTACATATGGATAGGTTGCATTTTTCTGATAATTTTTCATATATAAATTATTTCAATCTGAGCTACGGTTGAATTTCTATGAATTTTTGAAGTTTAAATCAATTTCTGGAATTTCCTGAATTATTTTAATTCCAGAAAATATATATATTGCGCCAGCATGACGTCAGCACGACGTCAGCAGTCAACTGCGGCTGACTGGGGTCAAACCTGACGTGTGGGGTCCACACGTCAGTGACAGGGGGTTAAACAGGGTTAGTTTAATCCTAACTAAAGGATTAGTGGCGCTGGGGCCCACTGGTCAGTGTTAGTGGCTAATTAGGTTTACTTAATATTTAACTAAAATTAGCAGGGCCTGGCCCCACTAGTCAGCGACCCTGGGGGGTCAAATCCCAAGTCAAACAAGTCAAACCCGCCGGCGGTTAGTTGCCGGCGAGGTCCGCGACGTACTTGTGCCCCGAGTTTCCTCTGTGGTGCTCCAAATGACGCGCGGCTAGGTGCGTTGGAAAGCCAGCTCGATGGCGCGTCGGGCGGTGGCCGTGGCTGGGCCTGGGGTGGCCGGAGTCAACGGCGGCGAGCTCGGCTGTGGCCGCCGGAGTTCGGTCGTGCACGAAAACACGTTTGGAGCTCGGAGACGAGCGAAGCAAAGCGCTAGGGATGCTCTACGGGGCCTTATGAGTGTGTTGGACTCGCCGGGGTTACCAAATGGTCACCGGAGCTGCGTCGACGGCGAGCTCGGCGGCGGCGGAGGTTCGGCCATGGTGGAGAAAGGGCTACGGCGTGCGGGTGACTAAGCGGAGAGGGGTAAACGGTGGCGGAGCTCACCGCGGTTGCAGCGGGCGTCGAAGCGGGCTCGGGGGCGCACTGGAGACAGCGGGGCGGCGATGGGGATCCACGGCGGCCGGCGATGAAGAAGACGATGGTGTCGGTGATGGGGCGCGTCCCTGGTCACTTGGCTCGTCGAGGATGATGCGGACGACGAGGCGGAGCTTCTAGGCTCGGGCGGAGGGCGAGGGGAGGCCGGTGGCCGCGGCAACGGCGAGCGGTGGCGTCGGTGGCGTTGGGCCGTGAGAGAGAGAGAGTGACAGAGGAGAGGATGAGGGCGAGGGAGAGTGCGAGAGAGGTCGAGGGGGCGTGGCGACGTTCGGGGCGTTCCAGGGCGACGAGGAGGGCGCCAGGCAAGCAGGGAGGCTGGTGGCGTGGCGCGGCGGAGCGCGCGCGCGTCAGGCACGCAACTGCTTGGCGAGGTGGAGAAGACGACAAAGGAGGAGGCGGGCTGGGCCGCCAGCTGGCTGGGCCGGCCTGCTGCTGCTGGGCTGCATAGGGAGGAGGCCCAGGTAAGTCTCCCTCTTTTATTTTTGTTTTCTAATTTTTTTCTGACATATGTTTTGATTTAGTAATAATACTAAATCTATTTATTTCCTTATGCCAATTTTTGCAGGAGCTAACTAAATTATTCCAGAGCTCCTTTATAAATGGCATAATTTTTGGACAATATTTTATATATATAACAATATATATCCAAGGCAAATAATTATCGGATTAATCCAAATGGCCAAGATTAAATATCCATGAGCTCCTAAAATATTTTTTTGAATTTTACCTCTGACCAATATTTTCAGAGAGCAACATGAACATTTCCTTGGACCTTTTTGGAGCAATTTTTATTTAGGTCATTTTCAGAGATGATTCTGAGGGTTCCACAAATCCTCATTTCAAAATTAAATGGAATTTAAACATGATGCACAATGACTAGCTAGTCTAGGTCATACCAGACTAGGGATGTGACACTCTCCTCCTCCGTTAAGAGCTTGGCGAAGCCCTGCCGGAGTACTGCCGCTCCATCACCACCACGCCGTCGTGCTGCTGTTGGAGCTCTCTTCCTCAATCTCTCCCTCTTCCTTGCTGGATCAAGGCACGGGAGACGTCTCCGCTCCGTACGTGTGTTGAACGCGGAGGTGCCGTCCGTTCGGCGCTAGGATCATCGGTGATTTGGATCACGACGAGTACGACTCCATCAACCCCGTTCTCTTGAACGCTTCCGCTCGCGATCTACAAGGGTATGTAGATGCACTCCTCTCTCTCTCTCTCGTTGCTAGATGACTCCATAGATTGATCTTGGTGATGCGTAGAAAAATTTAAATTTGTGCTACGATCCCCACATTGAGTATCTAGTTTCTTGGATTATCATGTGAATCTCATCATGTTACTTAATTTAATTTGATTGGGTTAATGATGATGCTTAATTGGGATTGAGTTGGAGGAACCTTCTTAATGTTTAACAACCACCATGATAGTTAAATAAAATTTATTCCTTTGTTGTAGGAAAAAATTGGCTTTATGCAAAATTGTAACCATAGAGCTTTCCACCAGCCATATATGCATGTAGTGATAGCATTATTTTGTTCTTTACTCTCTATGTGTCACATTGCAAGCATATTCCATGTGTTGACCCGTTTTCGGGCTGCAACGTTCATGTTGTAGACTTTTCAGATGACGAGTAAGGTGCCTAGGTCATGGTCTTTCACTCAATGATGCCATTGGAGTTGATGGACTCGCTTTATCTTCCAAGCCTTCCGCTGTTATCATTTTTAGATGGCCTTAAGCCATATTTATTGTAATAAGCTCTCTTTTGAGACATTCGATGTAATAAGTGTGTGATTTCTACTCTGTTATAAATCCTTCAAGTACTGTGCGTGTCAGCATTACGGATCTAGGGATGATACTGATGCACAGAGATCAGACTGTTTGAGGTCTGGTCACTATAGTGCTTCAAAGTAGCACCATGTTCTTCATGATAAAGAGTCTCCTATTTTGTCACTTTCATGTATTACTAGTGGGATTTTTTCGTTATAGAACTTGTCTTGTATATTCCAACGATGGGCTTCCTCAAATGCCCTAGGTCTTCAGGAGCAAGGAAGTTGGATGCACACCCACTAGTTTTCTTTTGAGCTTTCATACACTTATAGATCTAGTGCATCCGTTACATTGCAATCCCTACTCACTCACATTGATATCAATTGATGAACATCTCCATAGTCCATTAATTTGCCTAGTTGATGTGAGAATTTCTCCCTTATTTTGTATAATATCACTTTCTATTCCACCCATAGTGTTATGTCCATGGCTCACACTCATGTATTGCGTGAATAGTTGAAAAAGCTAAAGCGCGTTAAAAAGTATGAAACAATTTCTTGGCTGACACCGGGGTGGGCATGATTTATACTTTGTGTTAAGAAGATGGAGCATAACAAGACTATATGATTTTGTAGGGATAACTTTCTTTAGCCATGTTATTTTTGAAGCTTAATGATTTTGCTTTCTAGTATGCTCGAAGTATTATTGTTTTCATGTCAATATTAAAATTTTGTTTTGAATCATACGAATATGAATATTCATGCCAAATAAAAGAGGTTACATTGCTAAATATATTGGGTAGCATTCCACATCAAAAATTCTGTTTTTATCATTTACCTACTCGAGGACGAGCAGGAATTAAGCATGGGGATGCTTGATACGTCTCCAACGTATCTATAATTTTTTATTGTTCCATGCTATTATATTATCTGTTTTGGATGTTTGATATGCATTAATATGCTATTTTATATTATTTTGGGGACTAACTTATTAACCTAGAGCCTAGTGCCAGTTTCTGTTTTTCCTTGTTTTTGAGTTTCACAGAAAAGGAATATCAAACGGAGTCCAAACGGAATAAAACTTTCGTGATGATTTTTCTTGGACCAGAAGACACACGTAGGACTTGGAGTCCAAGTCAGAGGACCCTCAAGGCGGCGACAAGCCAGGGGCGCGCCCTGGGGGGCGCCCCCAGGGATTGTGGGCCTCTCGGAGACCCCATGACCTCCTTCCTTGGTGTATAAATTCAGAAATATTCCCAAAACCCTAGAGGCTGTTGGAAATATGCCCTAGAGGCAATAATAAAAGGATTATTATTATATTTCCTTGTTCATGATAATTGTCTTTTATTCATGCTATAATTGTATTATCCGGAAATCGTAATACACGTGTGAATACATAGACCACAACATGTCCCTAGTGAGCCTCTAGTTGACTAGCTCGTTGATCAACAAATAGTCATGGTTTCCTGACTATGGACATTGGATGTCATTGATAACGAGATCACATCATTAGGAGAATGATGTGATGGACAAGACCCAATCCTAAGCATAACACAAGATCGTGTAGTTCGTTTGCTAGAGCTTTTCCAATGTCAAGTATCTTTTCCTTAGACCATGAGATCGTGTAACTCCCGGACACCGTAGGAGTGCTTTGGGTGTACCAAACGAGATTGAACGAGGTATTGGGATACCGACGATCGAATCTCGGGCAAGTAACATACCGATTGACAAAGGGAATTGTATACGGGGTTGCTTGAATCCTCGACATCGTGGTTCATCCGATGAGATCATCGAGGAGCGTGTGGGAGCCAACATGGGTATCCAGATCCCGCTGTTGGTTATTGGCCGGAGAGCCGTCTCGGTCATGTCTACGTGTCTCCCGAACCCGTAGGGTCTACACACTTAAGGCTCGGTGACGCTAGGGTTGTAGAGATATTTGTATGCAGCAAACCGAAAGTTGTTTGGAGTCCCGGATGAGATCCCGGACGTCACGAGGAGTTCCGGAATGGTCCGGAGGTAAAGAATTATATATGGGAAGTCGAGTTTCGGCCATCGGGAAAGTTTTGGGGGTCACCGGTATTGTACCGGGACCACCGGAAGGGTCCCGGGGGTCCACCGGGTGGGGCCACCCATCTCGGAGGGCCCCATGGGCTGAAGTGGGAGGGGAACCAGCCCCTGGTGGGCTGGTGCGCCCCCCTTGGACCCCCCGCGCGTAGGGTTGGGAACCCTAGGGGAGGGGGCGCCTCCACTTGCCTTGGGGGGCAAGGCACCCCCCTTGGCCGCCGCCCCCCTAGGAGATCCCATCTCCTAGGGCCGGCGCCCCCCTGGGGACCCTATATATAGAGGGGGGAGGGAGGGCAGCCGCACCCTTGCACTTGGCGCCTCCCTCCCCCCTTGCTACACCACTCCCTCCCGCAGACGCTTGGCGAAGCCATGCCGGGATCCCTGCTGCATCCACCACCATGCCGTCGTGCTGCTGGATCTTCATCAACCTCTCCTTCCCCCTTGCTGGATCAAGAAGGAGGAGACGTCACGCTGACCGTACGTGTGTTGAACGTGGAGGTGCCGTCCGTTCGGCGCTAGGATCTCCGGTGATTTGGATCACGACGAATACGACTCCCTCAACCCCGTTCTCTTGAACGCTTCCGTTCGATCTACAAGGGTATGTAGATGCACTCCTCTCTCTCGATGCTAGATGAACTCATAGATTGATCTTTGTCAGGACCCCGACTCAATACCACATCGATCTAGCATGTAACACCTCGTATCACTTTGCGGCCTCACGCACGGTATTCCACGGGTGTCGCCTTACCTTTGCCCGGGACCGTTTGCGCCTTTTGGCACACGTATATGACAGTGTCGCTAGCATCCATATGATAAGGAGTCCGGGCTGACATGGCTAGTCGTAAACCCAAAGTGGCACAGACTTACAGGGACAGGCATCCATGACCCAACATCGAACGTGTCGGTCATCAGCGAGTGAATCCAGGCTGTAGCACTGGGCTAGCAGGACTCCGGTGAACCGGGCTGTAGCGGGCTAACAGGACTCCGGTATTCATCGCGTGACATTTCCCCGAAGGGACAGACACAGGAACGAAGAAGGACACATGCCGGCCAGCCTAAGTGTTCCGGAGCAGTAGCAAGCTACCATGGCTCGGTGGAAACACTAGGAGACATTTCCCGGTAAGAGAGGCTACTAAGGATAAACAACTAGATAGTCAGATCCCACACATACCAAGCATTTCAATAACATACACACAATATGCTCGATATGTGCAAACACAACATGGCATCACAACATGACTCTACGACTCAAGTAATTTATTCAATAGGCTCCGAGGAGCGAGATATTACAAACATGGGTCTCGTGACCCAACAATCAGAGCATACAAATCAAAGCACCAGCGGAAGCTATCATGTCTGGGTACAGACATCTATAACTGAAAAAGGCTGAGAAGCCTAACTATCTACCAGATCCTGCCGGGGCACAAGATCGTAGCTGAGGTAACAAGCTAAACGTCGAAGTCCACGTGGAACTACTAGTGAGACTGAAGTCTCTCTGCAAAACATAAAATAGGCAAACGTGAGTACAAATGTACCCAGCAAGACTTACATCAGATCTAACTACATATGCATCATTATCAACAAAGGGATGGTGGGGTTTAACTGCAGCAAGCCAGCTTTGACTCGGTGGCTACCCTAACCTACGACTGCAAGCGACTCTTTTGAGGTGGCGCACACGAGTCCACATATTCACCATATCAATACACCACTATGGATCCGCTCCCGTCTACCTACGAGAACGCCATCCATAGCACTCACGCTTATCTTGCGTATTTTAGAGTATCCACTTTCACTTGTCTATGAACTGATATAAGCAACCCAGAAGTCCTTTTCCGCGGACACGGCTATTCGAATAGATTAGGTTAACCCTGCAGGGGTGTACTTCTTCACACACGCTCTCACCACTTACCGCCGTTTACACGACATGTACTCGGCAACCTTCAAGCGGAAGCCCAACGTGGGTGTCGGCCACGGTCTACCTAAACACTCGAGTCTCTAGTCCAGGTTTATCGCCTATTCGGGTTCCATCCATGAGGAGATCCGGCCGGAGTTTCGCTCACAGCCCCAAACGATGTGAACAGGGTTCCCGAGACACCAAACGGGCGCCCGGTACACCGTGCCACGTGCCTACCGCATCACAGCCCACCCCTACGGTCAGCGCTGCCCACGGCCTCCAGCATACTACAAACACCAGAAACTACTTGCAACTCCTGGACAGAGGACAAGGGTGATCAAGAAGCCGAGAGGGTCCATTGGTTTCGGGCCCAATGCGTGGTAGTAGCTGAATCATGGATCACAAACACAGAACTCAGTTCCTGAGGACGGCTGCAATGAGACAACCCACCATGTACTCCTACATGGCCTCTCACCACTACCTTTACCAAATCGTGTTCACACACTTAGCTCACACACAGTAGGACATGTTCACACACCTCTGATTCATCCCCGATGAATCAGACCTGACTCAACTCTAAGCAGTAGCAGGCATGACAAACAAGCATGAATGAGTAGGCACAACAGGGCTCAAACAACTCCTACTCATGCTAGTGGGTTTCATCTATTTACTGTGGCAATGACAGGTCATGCAGAGGATAAAGGGGTTCAGCTACCGCAGCAAGTAACAGATGAATCGGTGTTGTCCTAATGCATTAAAAGAGAGCAGGAGCGAGAGAGTAGGATTGTATCGGAATGAACAAGGGGGTTTTGCTTGCCTGGCACTTCTGAAGATAGCATTGAGTCTTCATCAGTGTCAACGATCACATCATCGGTATCACGTCTATCGAGAGGGGACAAATACCGGCAACACAGAAGGAACACAATCAATGCAATGCACAATATGATGCATGCTCATGACATGGCAATATGAATGTGTTTTGAGCTAATGCAACTAGCGACAGATTAAATGAAGTTGGTTTGAATACAAGATTCAAATTCCAACTCCATATATGATTATTTAAATGCCATTTAATTGATTTGTGCTAAACAGCAGCTATAAGTTGTTCTAACATGCATGAAAATGGTACAGATGGATTCCTTGAATTTTTCTGATAATTTTTCATATATAAATTATTTAATTTGGAGTTACGGTTGAATTTCTATGATTTTTAGAAGTTTTAGCTATTTTCTGTAATTTCCTGAATAATAATAAATCCAGAAATGAATTATGGCGTCAGCACCACGTCACTGTGACGTCAGCAGAGTCAACTGGGCTGGCTCGGGTCAAACCTGACTAGTGGGGCCCACTGGTCAGTGTCTCAGGTCTGGATTGAGTGAATGACAGGTGGGACCGGTCAACGATGACTGGGCCAGAGTCAAAACTGACACGTGGGGTCCACGGCACTAACACTAATTTAACAGAATAATTATATTAACCTAATTAAGCGCAGGGGCCCACATGGCAGTGGCTCTGGGGGTGTTTAGCGGGGTTATTAGCACTAATTAACCGGCGCCACGTCAGCAGGTGACGCCGGCGACCACAGCAGCGGCGGGAACTCGCCGGAGTTGGTCGAGGCGGCGCTACAGGCTGCGGTTGGGCACCCTGAGGGCACCAGGAGGGAGCCCGTGCTCCCGCGCGTCTAGGGGCGCACACAGCGGGGCACAGGGAGGCCGGGGTCGACGGCGGCGACCAGAACGGCGGCGGCCGGAGCTACGGGTTCGAGCGGCGCGGGGCTGCAGCTTGAAAATGAACAAGCTAGGCGGTTGGTAAGCATCTGCGGGACGTGTCGAACTCGTCCAGGTGCTCTTCAGGGTCAGCGGGGGTCGCTAGCAACGGCGAGCTTCACGGCGGCGGCGGCGAGCTCTCGGCCATCACAGAAACAACGGCTAGGGGATGCAATTGATGGTGGGGAGAGGGGGAGAACGAAGAGGAGCTCACAGCGGTGAGGGGGAGCAACTCGGTGTAGCCGGGGACGTGCTGAGGCCGCAAATTGACCGGAGGGGGCCGTCGGATCCGGAGGTTGAAGACGGCGCGTTGGCGGCGATGCAGGGCTTCCGGAGGGCTGTGGATCGGTGGGGAGGAAGAGGGGGTCGAGGCGGAGCTCCTGGGTGCATCGGCGAGGCTAGGGGTGGCCGGTGGCTGCGGCAGCAGCAAACGGCGGCGACGGTCGCTCTCGGGTGCGTGCGAGAGAAAGAACAGAGGAGGAGATGGGGACGAGGGAGTGAGCGGGAGGGTTCCAGGGGGTCGAGGCGGCGCCGAGGAGAAGGCGCGAGGCGTCGTGGTGGCCTCAGGCGAAGCAGACGAGCAGGGTGGTGGCGTGGCGAGCTCGGGCGCGTGCGCCGAGTCCCTCCTCTGCCTACTGGCGCGAGGAGGAAGGCGACAGGGAGGAGGAGGTGGGCTGGGCCGCACAGTGCTGGACCAGCACAGGAGCTGGGCCGGCTCTGGTGGGCTGCACGGGTAAGGCCAGGTAGGCTTTCTGCTCTGACTTTTATTTCTGTTTTTTTTATTTTCTGTAGTTTGTTTTGATTTAGTTTTAAACACTAAATCATTTTAATAAATTCTGTAGGGTTTTATGTGGCTTGCTAAAATATATACAAAGCCACTCACAACTTCCAGAATTATTTGGAGTCATATTTAATATATATTAAATATAAATCCAAAGCAAATAGTTATTGGATTAATTCAAATGGCCCAAAATAATTAACTCTGAGATACCAAAAATATTGTTTTGAGTTTTACCTCTTTGCAATATTTTCAGAGACTAAGAGGAACATTTTCTTGGACTTCTTTGAGGAGATTTTAATGTTGATCATTTTTAGAAGGTTTCTGAGGCTTTGAAAATTCCTCAATTCAAATTTCATTTGAATTAAAACATGATGCTCACATGAGGTCTAGCCTAGTGCATAACAGGACCAGGGATGTGACAATCTTGGTGAAACCGTAGGAAATTTTTTATTTTCTGCAACGTTCCCCAACAGAAGCATCCACGAAAACACTTTTCCACCGCCGCAGGTCTCTGACCTCGTGAGATCCCATTTGGAGGCCTTTTTCGGTACTCTACCGGAGGGGGATTTGATCACGAAGGGCTTCTACATCAACCTTGTTGCCCTTCCGATGATGCGTGAGTAGTTTACCATAGACCTACGGGTCCATAGCTAGTAGCTAGATGGCTTCTTCTCTCTCTTTGATCTTCAATACAATGTTCTCCTTGATGTTGTTGGAGTTCTATCTGATGTAATATTCTTTTGCGGTGTGTTTGATGAGATCCGATGAATTGTGGATTTATGATCAGATTATATATGAATATTATTTGAGTCTTCTCTGAATTCTTATATGCATAATTTTATATCTTCGTATTTCTCTTCGAATTATTGGTTTGGTTTGGCCAACTAGATTGGTAGTTCTTGTAATAGGAGAGGTGCTTAGTTTTGGGTTCAATCTTGGGTGTCCTCACCCAGTGACAGTAGGGGTAGCGAGGCACGTATTGCATTGTTGCCATCAAGGATAAAAAGATGGGGTTTATATCATATTGCTTGAGTTTATCCCTCTACATCATGTCATGTTGCTTAAAAGCATTACTCTGTTCTTATGAACTTAATACTCTAGATGCAGGCAGGAGTCGGTCGATGTGTGGAGTAATAGTAGTAGATGCAAAATCGTTTTGGTCTACTTATCACGGATGTGATGCCTATATTCATGATCATTGCCTTAGATATCGTCACAACTTTTGCGCTTTTCTATCAATTGCTCGACAGTAATTTGTCCACCCACTGTTTGCTTTCTTCGAGAGAGAAGCCTCTAGTGAAACCTATGGCCCTCGGGTCTATTTTCCATCATATATTTTCAGATCTATAAGACCAAAAACACAAAATACTTTTCTTCATTTTATTTACTTTTTACTTGCTTTATATCTCACTATTAGATCCCACTCTTGTTCATGTCCGTCAAGGGATTGACAACCCCTTTTTCACGTTGTGTGCAAGTATTTGTTAGTTTGTGCAGGTGCATAGACTGGAGACTTGCTTGTGCCTCCTACTGGATTGATACCTTGCTTCTTAACTAAGGGAAATACTTATCTCTACTTTGCTGCATCACCCTTTCCTCTTCAAGGGAAAAATCAAGGCAAACTCAAGAAGTAGCACCCGCCCTCCTCCTATCATTCTCCCCTCTCTCCCCTGCTTCTTCTCCCTCTACTCCTCTCTAATATTCCCCTTCTCTTATGTTCTCACAGGCACACAGGATGCCATGGCCGCCCCGAAAGCCCACCTCGCCTCTACGGTTGATGAAACTATGAATCAATCGCCTGAATGGAATCGTGACGTCGATGTGCATCTTTTTCGTATAGACCTTATCTTGAATCAAAGTACCGTTGTGTAGATCAGAAGGGACGGACAAAGGGGATTAGGGAGGAGTTTAGTGGAGGTAGGAAAGGAAACCACATACATAGCTTGCATCCCTCATGTATTCACTCGTCCAACGGGACCCACCGCGTGCGCTCGAGGTGGCTCGACCCAGCATGGCCTCGCTGGGGAGTTTCTAGCGAGGCCCATGGCCAAGTCCGGGCAAGACTCCGGCAGCGAACCCGATCCTCTGGACTGAAACGACCTCGTAAAGGAGGAGGAAACAGGCTCCAACATCGACGTGCTGGATAATGAGGAGCTCCGCCGCGTCCGCCGCCAGCTCCTTTGGGTCTCGCTGGCGGAATGCTTGTCACGCCCGCCCGTCCCGCTCCAGATCCGGAGCAGGGCAGGTGCAACCCTTCTCCTCCAGCACCATCAGCACCCTGGAACGTTGGGTGCTCGTGCCCACGGCTCCCGTGCGGATGCGCACGCCAGAGTCAGAGGCAAAGGAGGCTCGGCGCGAGCAGTAGTGGGCGGCGGCCGCGGCGGAGTCCGGATCTTCCCACCAACGAGCACGCTACATCCCAGTCGACCCGAGGGAGGCGCTCCTCCATGAGGTCATGTGTAGGTCGCTGGCCACGGCAGAGTCCGACACGCGGTGCCTCTGACGCGAGGACATGAAGGTGCTCCGCCTCGGGCTCGAGGCGTCCGAGCATCTCGCGGGAGAAGGAGACCGCCGCCGCCAAGGCCGCCTGTCACCCAAAGGAGCAGGAACGCCTCCTCCACCACCTCTTCGGCTACATTTCGTCGGCGTTGGAGAGCGTCACCACCAGCACAAACGACGACGACCCTCCCGTCGCGGACGCGTACACATAGCAGATGGACCGTCGCGCCGCCAGCCGCAAGGGTAAGGGCCCAAAATGGTGATCTCCGCCTCTCCGACGACATTAGCTATCTATATGGATATTTTGTATGTAGTAGATTCCAGCGAATAATGTCTTTTGTCTCAAACCATGTCTCATGAACATGCCATCAATGTCGCTCGATCTTGACCTACGTTGTTGCATGCATTGTATGGAATTGGGTATTTGGATAGGGGGGCTACAGTTGTAGATAGGGGGGATGAGGACTTCCCGGTCACTGCCAGCGGGTGCGCTCGGACGCTTCCGCGGGCGTATGGGGGCTCGGATTAGCTAATCGTGATTGTAGATGCTCTAAGTCACGCTGATGCACCACGTGTACATAATTTCAAGCAATAATATACTCCTTTCGCTTTGAAATATAGTTTTTCTTAACGTTTTTTTAAGTCAAACCATGTAAACTTTGATCAAGATTATAGGAAAAATATCAACATACAAGATACTACCTCCGTAACAAAATATAAGACATTATTTAGGCTAAAGTCAATCTAATACCATTAGGATTCATCACAAAGTATATTTTCATATGGTATTCTAGATATAGATAATTTTCATGATAAATTATCAAAGTTTATAAATTTTGACTTGCGGTAAAACCAATGCACACTATATTATGGGATGGAGGGAGCACCTTTTTTTTACGGTCAATATTTGGTCAGGTTCCACTGTTACCGGATAACGGAGGAACAATGTACTACATAAAAGTATATTCATAACCTCTGGTATAGACTATCAAACATAATAAATGTTACTGTGTAAATAAACAAAAAGTAGGAGTCAAGATGCATTTGATAAATGTAAACAGGCTTGAATAAAAATTACACACGAGAAAACGTAAAGAGAAAACGGTGTAAAATCAGGCAACCAAAAGGTAAAATACAGCTACAGTTCCCGGTAAGACGCACCTACGGTCTCTGCTCCTTTTGGCAATGTTGAGGCAGAAGTAGGGTTTGGGCTCGCCCCGTCCCACGACGCAGCTTGACTGAAGGAGCGGCCGTCCTCCGGCGTGCCCCTCCCCTTCTCGTGAAAGGCTCCCCCTGTCTCTCTCTCGACGCTGTTTGGCAAACGTGGACGCCCGCCGGTGGGTGTTTGTGCGGCAGCCATCTGTAACGGACGGACGGACGGACCCCCGCCCGCCCGCGCCCGGCTTCCCTCCTGCATGTCGCGTGCGCTTTATGCCGTCGTCTCTCTCCCCCCGCGTCCCCCGATGACCCGCTGCCGCTGCGATGACATGACCACACGGTCATACTAGACCCACCCTACTTTCCGCGTGAGACCGGCCGAGCATCCGCCCAGAAAGTCCAAGCGCCCAGAGGCCGTTGCGAGGGCCAGCGTCACCGGAGGCCAGAGCGTGCAGCTTGGTTTTTTCACTCATTACCCCGCAAAAAAATATATGATTTTTTCACTCATTCATTCACTCATGCAGCAAAAAACACATGTAGTTTTTCGGTAGCAAATGAACTAGTAACACACAGACTGGCTTCTTTTTTGTTTGTTTGTTTGTTCCTTGTTGAGCGGGACCCACACCGCAGCGCCCGGAAATAGCCATGAGGGTTTATGGGCTGTGACAGCACATTGGGGGCTGGGGAGGGAGGGTTAAACCCCACACTGAGACTTCTTCTCCATTTTTTCTACTAAAAGAATGAAAAGATAAATCTGCGGCATCCAAAAACCGTAGCATCAGCGCATTTCGCCGGGGGACCCTCCGTCCCCTCCCTCTCCGTTCCGTCCAGGTTTGGAAATAACAACAACAAACAAAACCCCTTCAGTTTCCCTTCTCCCAGACCCCCAACCCCCAGCCCCCGCCCCCAGCCAGCCGACCCCCGACCCCGACCCCGAGCTCTCCCCCAGATCCTCCCAATCCCATGGAAGCCCCCGCCGCCGCTGCCGCCGCCGTCTCCACCCTCTCCGCACTCGCCGTCTTCGTCAGCACCGTTGACCGCGGTCGGCCCACGCCCCACTCCATCTCTTAATCGTATTTTTTTTTCACCTCTTCTCCTCCGCCTCCTTGTGGGCTGTGGCGGCGCGCGACGTTTGTGAGTGTGTGTGTGTGACATTCCTCTGCCCATGCAGGTGCCGTGAGGAGCGCGCACGGCTACAGGGTCGCCGGCAAGGGAGGGGGCTGCGGCTGGGAGAGGTGGGTGGAGCGGGAGTTCGCCTTCACCCCCACCTCGGCCCGCGAGGTCCCGCTCGCCGCCGACGCGCAGCGCCTGCTCCCGGCGGATTGGCGCGGCCGCCCCGTCTACCGCGAGGGCCAGATTGCCGGGCCCTGGCGCTGCATCCTGGCATTCGATTTCGTCGCCGCCGTCGCCCCGCCGCCCGTGCCGCCGCCCGTGCTCTGCCCCTTAAGGTACGATCACGCGCAGCTCAATGCGGCGCCGATTCCTCGACATCCACAAGTTTTTTGCTTCTTCCCCCAGCCTAATGTGCCATTGCCACTGAGTGCCGAAAGCTTCGTTTATTTTCCTTTTCAGGAACCCGAGGCTCATGTGTGTGCCTTCCCTGTACAACGACCTGACAAAGGTGTTCCAGTTTCAGAAAGTAGAAGAAAAGGTTCCAGGGCTCGTTCAATGCGATTCAGATGAGAAGTTGACCAGTTCGGATGCAAAGGACAGAGTTTCTGTTAAGCAAGAGGCAGGGTCTGATACCGATGAGCGACCCCAATTTGGTGAAGGTGACTGCGTCTCTTCCACTGTGGTTTCGAAATCTATCAAATGTAAACCAGAATCTGGTACTTGTGCAAGTGTTTTTAATTAACGCTGCCGTTAGTGTGAAGTGGATGTTCCACCAGGGGTTTAGGGGTTTGGGCAATGCCAAATTGAGATGAAGATCTTTATTTAGCGAATGAGTCAGACTGGTAGAGCAGAGTCAGGACTCAGGGATATGGCATATGATTTTTGTTTAAGACCCATGCATCCTATCCTCCTAGCATGACAATGGGCGGACTAGATAGCTACCCCTTCCCTGAAAAAGCAATACATTGGGCTATCTCCTGATTAATCTATCTATTAGTATGTTCTTATATAACGATAGTGGAACAACGCCTTAGATTTATCAATCAGAGAAGATTGTCTGAGGATTATAGAAACTTGACAAGCCATGATTGAACAGCTTTGGTTACCGCCCAAAAATAAGAGTCCTGATTGAATTGGAATAGGAAATCATCATGGAACAAGTAAACCAACTAAGAGAATAAAATTATCCAATCGCAGAGCTCAGCAAACCGATCGGAGAACTAGAGTAAGAAGGGCTTCCGGTGCTTGTAAATGAAGAGGGAGATAAATTGGGAGACGTCAATAAAATTTCCAAAAGGAAGGAAATGAAGGCAGAGGGTCACTATATTGCGAGCTAAATCATAGAAATAAACGAATGACTCATGACAAGATCAATACGAGCCACGTGAAGGGTCCCCTTCATTGGTAGCATCCAGTTGGAGCTGGCTTATAGTACAACAAAATCAGATAAAATGGGAGCTTGGTAAATGTGTGTTCTCTTAGTTAAAGAAATCCTCAATAACTAAAGAGCATTTGAGTAATAAATTTTGATAACCTAAGAAATAGTATAGTAATGTCAGAATCATAAAAAACTTCAATCAAGTTTTCTCAAAATGTGTTTCAATACAATTAGCTTATTTGGAATGTTTGGATGTCAAATACAGTCACATGAAGGAGGAAGAGAAAGACATGTGAACCGTACATGGATCAACCGCACAATACAAGGGACACCACACCAGTTAATATTATGTGGATAGACAACTTGTTCTGAGAAAATGAAAAGGTAAACAGGTTGATAGACCAATAGCAAAACAATGAAGTAGGGCATATAAATTTAGTAAGATGGTTGTAGCTATGTTTAGTAAGTCCATTGTATACAATGTACCATTAAGAATATTTATATGGGTTTTTAAACACTGATTGTACTTCCGTTGTCATATACATATACATATTCGTTGTGCCATCTGTAACCTCCAGGGAAACTAAGTTTATCTAAGTGAGAACATCTAGTTCAAACTTCTCACAACTGATTTGGAGCCTTATCTTCGTTATTTTGGAAAAATAAAGAGTGAAAATAGTCTACAGTGGGATATTTTAACCCAATCCCCAACAGATAATAGATTATGCTGTGATAGTAAGTCTTCTCTCTCTCATATGCCAACAAACATGGGAAAAGGTGCTTCGGTATATGGTGGACTTAACAATTTCAAACCTCGTATAATATTCTGCGTTGACTTTGAAACCCCACTTGTTTGCAGAAGTCTCAAATCACAGATACATTTTTGCAATTTAGTGCAAGTATCCTTCTGGTTACTGATTAGGAAGTTACAAGTGAAGTGAAGGTTTGGGTTAAGTCGCACGTGATTGACAAGGCCGAGGCGCTTCTTTGGTCAATGGCTTGTCCAACTGGGCTTACCCTGTTTCCACATGAGCCTCCTTAAGTTTCTGTGGGTTGTGTGGGTTGGTTGTAATTGCCTCCCTGAGGCATGTACAAATCTTGTATCTATAAATTCAGGAAGTGGGCGTCAACCAGTTGGCTAGTGGTGTGCGCCCAGCCCGCCAGCCACGTTTGGGCCCTGTGTGCGGCAGCGTGAGTGTCTTGGCCATTCCATCTAAAAAGCTACAGTGGCTAGGCCCTGTTGGTTTTCTTTTTATTTCTATAAATGCATCGAGGCATAAGCCCTTTGTTTTCTTTCTATAGATGCATCGAGGCGTAAGTCCTTTGTTTTCTCGGAAAAAAAACAAAAGGTTTGCATTGAGCAAAAAAATGTGCAACTTTTTGTTTGTGCGATTAGTTGTTTGTGGCAATTGTTCATGTTATGTTGAAGTTGGAATCACATTTGAGCTATAAAATTTGACTCTATGAGTCTAACAACTAGTCTTGACTAGTCACGCGACTAGTTTAGTAGTTTCAATTTGATTGTCGACTAGGTTCTTTGTGTAGACTAGCTCTGTGAGTCGAGGGGTGGACCGACTAGTCGTGGGCTAGTCCAGACTAGTCGGCGTGTTTGAGTCGATCGACTCAATTTGATGGATAAGTAAGAAGCCCGTGGAAGGGGAAAATGGCAACCCTAGCTTTTCAATCTACCCCACAACGAGCCGCCTGCCCGCCTCACCTGGGATAAGGCCGCCGCCGCCACCCACCGACCCCCCGCCGCCGCCGGCGGCGGTGGCCAGGAGCATTCCGCTCCTCTTCCTCCGCTGGATCCGCCCCTCTGCTGTTGTACTCCTCCCTTGCTGTCCTCCTCTGCTTTTGTGCTCCTCCCCTGGATCCGCCCCTCTGCTGTTGTACTCCTCCCTTGCTGTCCTCCTCTGCTTTTGTGCTCCTCCCCTGGATCCGCCCCTCTGCTGCTGTGCTCCTCCTGGATCCGAAGGCGATGGCAAACAAGGACCCCTCTGCTGTTGTAGCAAGTAATTTCTCCCTTCTCTCCTTCCCTTCTTGGGTTTGATTTCTCCCCTGTGGCCCTGGCCATTGGATATTACATTTGGGCCAGCCTCAGGTTCTTCATTCACTTCTCATGCATCAAATTTTTATTGTATATTGTACGGTACTATATAGTAGTATATGTAGCACTCAGGTGCTCCAACCCCCTATATGAGTATTAAATTCAAAAAGCGAACCAGAAAAATTCAAAAAAATCTGAAAATTTGGGATATCAAACCTGGGTGCCCAATCTACTCCCGTGTGAAATTTGGTGAAAAAATACGAGGAAATGTATTCTCAGTAAAAAAGACAAAATAATCCTATGTATAGGAAAAAACTGTTTGGATGGATCGTAGGTCAGACTGTATTTTCTTCGCCACGGATACGTTTTCTGGTATTTTTCACGAAACTTCACAGGGGAGTAGATTGGGCACCCAGGTTTGGTATCCCCAAATTCTAGGATTTTTTTGAATTTTCCTGATATTTTTTGAATTTAATATTCATATAGGGGGGTGGAGCACCCAGGAGTTCCTGTGTATTTTCCTATATACTGCTCCCTATACTATGTACTTATGTATTTAGTAACCGAGTACTGTCGTTTGAGTACTACAGTACCATGGCGACTAGTCTGGCAGTAGTCTAGAATAAGTCACGGTTGGTCTATGAGTCTCAACCTTGCTTGACTCATCGACTTGTAATTCTTGCTCGTGACTTTTTAATTATTCTATCTAATTAAAAAGGGCACAATGGTGTGAAAATACTCTCCAGTAACCCAAGAAACTTACTGTTCCTTTTTATGGAACTTCTCGCCTACTTGTACTCCGTTGCTTACTTCGTACTTCCCTGCTAGGAACTTAAGTAGTTTGAATAATTTTAAAAGTACTGTACCTTCTGAAGTTATATCTTGTTTGTGCGGTTTCATGTCCGAATTTTACTATTGCTTATCTTTTTTTTTCAGTATGCTGACTGTGATCTCAACCTGACCGATGCAGACCTTCTAGCACCAGCTGAGAAGCAGAGGCGAGCCCACCGGGAGTATATTGCTAGCATTACTCTAGAAGACATAGCTCAGTACTTCCATCTTCCAATCAGAGAAGCATCCAGGACTCTGAAGATTGGACTCAGCATTCTGAAGAAGAAATGCCGGCAACATGGGATACCTCGCTGGCCTCACCGCAAACTCAAGTCCCTTGATTCGCTGATTCATGATCTTGAGGTAAATCTTACAGCAGCACCCTCTGTTCCTCTTGACTTAATCAGGCAATATTAGATGTAGTCTGCAGCGGTGTGATGTAGTGCTGACCTGCTGACACCAACACAACACATACTTTGCCACTTGTACAGTTTGTGATTGACGACGAAACAGAAAGAGACGGCGTGAAGCAGGAGGATCACATGCAGGATGAAAAGGAGAATCAAGATGCAATCGAGGCGCTTGCTAAGCGGAAGAGGATGCTGGAGACTGAGAAGGCGACCATCCAGCAAAAACCGACCCTGGACCTGATGGCTGAGACCAAGCAGTTCCGGCAATATGTGTTCAAGAGGAAATACAGGGCAAAAACCCTAGTCAGCGAGTAGATTTTCCGTCAATTTTAGACTAGGCAATCAGCTGTCGTGCCATTTGTAACTAGTAGAGAACTCCTTGGACAAGATACCAAAGATGGCCAAAGCTATCCGGTTAAATTAGCCTGGTGTCAACAGACGGTAACTGAGGCATGTTGTACCACCAGTATCTTGAACTATGCTTAAGCTCCTCTTCGCAGACCCTGTTGTGGTATAATGGTGTGCTGATGCTCCTCTGTTTCCTGATGGTTTTGCTTTCTGGCTGCTCTGGCAAACTGACCCGAAACTAAGTTTTGAGCATGGCAAAGAGGCTGTGGTTGGAGCTTCACTGCCAAGTTCGGGGTAAACACCAAAAGGTCTTGAGATCTTCTAAGCTTGTTGTTAGCATCAGGCTATCTGAAGATCCACCGTTTGCTATTATTCGTGTTAGATCGTAAACAGAGTGAAAAATAAAATAGACCATCATACAAATAAAAGAATGCTAACCACTGAATTTACAATTGATATTTGATATTGAGACGGCATATTTTGGAGGGATCTCCAAATTACAGAGAACTGTTGCCGGACCGGCTCACCGGAGCAGCTCTGTCCCTCTCTCTCTCTCTCTATATATATGTATCTCTGAAACACTCCCTGAAGAAAAACGAAACAGAGGAATTTGTGCAAAAGTTCTGCTGCTTTTTTGTTCTTCTTTCCCTTTTATTCAGTGATCCTAAATTGTGCCACAAAGCTCACAACAAACTACATTGTGCCCGTGCCATCCCACGAACGAATTCGTGCAGCAGGCCAACTACCTATTCACGCGGAGCACGCAACTAATCGTGCCCTCGTGCGCCTAACTGAAAACTGATAAGTATTGACAAAAAAACACCTAGCCATGCCCAGCATTATTCACGCTTCTGAATTATTCCCCCTACATCCATGTAAATATTCTAGGTAAACTTACGTAAAAGCTGGCTTGTCAATAATTCATTGGAAGAAAGAATTGCCTGGCCCCACCCACCTGAAA
>NC_041383.1:621823070-621847782 GCF_002162155.2 Triticum dicoccoides
CCAAGAAAAGCGAAACAGAGAAATTTGTGCACTTTGGGAGATGCTCTGATTCATGCATATAATCATTCCGGGAAGAAACCGTTGAAGAAGAACAAAGCAGAACAAAGCGAGGACGGATGTCATTGCGAGTTGCTTAAGGCGTAAATGTTCTCAATCCCTGGAAAATTGGTATCGCCGAAATTCAGGTATGTCAACACCATGCCATGTCGCTTGCTTGATCCTGTTTCGTTTTCGCACTCGAATTCGATACAGGGTTCTAGTTCCTGGTTTATAATTGTCCATGGGAAGCCTGAGGAGGTAGGAGACGACCCTGAGCCCGTCTAGTTACCTATGGAACGAGATGGTCAAGTGTGTTCTCCTACATCGCCAGAATGACCGGAGCGCCGCTCACCACTCGATCTCCGACCCGTAGAGAAGGATATTTACGCAATGATATTTTTTTGCGGGAGGAATTTTTTGTCTCAGTTCGCACTTTAGGCCGCACTGGGCCTGGCAAAAGGATTGTGGGCTCAAAGCCTAGTGAGGAAAAAGTAGTCTCGGAGCGGCCTGTGGAAGGGAGAGGTGGTACTTCATCGTCTCCTAACCCTAACTCGCATCTGAGCTCCTTGTTTTCCAATCTTTGGTGTTGTTCCTCCTCCCTTTCTAGGGTTCAGGGTAGCTGGGATGCTGATATGGGGGATGGATACAGACCTGTGCGTGGGGGTGGAGGTAGAAGTGATGGAGGAGGAGGTGGAGGGAGAGGGAACGCAAATTTCAATCGCAACTATCAGCAAGGGCAGTTCGATCAGAACCAACAGTACCAATCCCGGCCGCCGGCGAGAAATCACCAATGTACCAACTTCCAGAACACTTAGTACCCGCGCCAGGACTCCAATTATAGTGAGTGGGCTTTGATGGAGGAATCGAGGAGCAAGCAATCAGTACCGGCATAGGCCGCCTTTTCAGAACAATAATACCACATGCATCTAGTTATCATCAGAAGCAACATGTAGCTAATCCAGTGCATATTGTGCAAAGTGGTGTTAATAACTAGGGAGCTGGAGGCAATGGTGATGCGGACATTCAGTCAAAAAAGCCAATTTTGCTGGGGCAGTCTTAGTGGGATGTTCAATGGCTCCTCGGGCATCAGGGGGAAAGATTCTTGTAAGAGAGAAGATTATCTGTCATAGATGTGGTGTTAAGGGGCATAGTTCCAAAGGCTATGAAGCAAAAGTAAAGTGTGTGGTTTTCAATAAGAAAACTCATATACATGATTTTTGTGACCGTTTACATCAAAGGAAACATGTAGCTACACTTGTTGGATTCGGAGGTGAAGGGCTTGGTTGCTTTGTGCAGTACATGCAAAGGAATTAAGCGCATCAGAGAAAAATGAGGTTGTTGTTTTGGTTAGGCTGAGGGATGGGTGTGATATTGGTATAGATGTTGATATTCTTATCAAGAACCTGACTAAGACCTATCCCTGGAGATGGGATTGCAAGGCGGAAAGAGTACATGATGTGGCCTTTTTGGTCAATTTTCCTTCTGTTGCCAGAATAAGTGAAGCTGATGTTTATGATTGGGTGCCTTTGAAAGGAGGAAATGTCATTATTAATGTTAGTTTGTGGAATGACGACTCTCTTGTTGTTGGAAAGTTATCTATGATTGGGTTTACTCAAGAGGTGGATACCTTCCAAGGATCATGCCAAGTCAGGCTTAAGGTTGTTGTAGTGGACCATCACAAAATTCCAAGATGTACCAAGCTCACTACTCCAAGTCTCATGGTTTACAAAATTTTCTTTGAAACTGGAAATGGTTGTGGATGAGGGATGGTCTAAAAGTGAGTATGAGTGGTCACAAGGATATGAAGATTGGATGGATTTCCAGCATAATGAGGAGTCTAGCAGAGACACGAAAGAGCTAAAACTAGTAATGATGGAGTGGTGTCCAGCCACATTTGTGCAAGTACAAGAACCAAAATGGGCATGGAGCAAAGGGATGCTGACTTAAAATAACAAGATGAGGCTGATCTTCTTTTTTACCAATCAAAAAACTATTGATGTCAAAAATACTAAGAAGAATCCTACGTCTAACTCTGTTTCTGTAAATGGAGGCAAAAATTCAGGTAATGTGGATGGTGAAAAAGTCCATATCTCTGATGAGATCCAGAAGGAGAAGGTTCCCATCTATGAGCTTGGGGCTAAGCTGGGAATTCAACTAGATGTAAATGAAATAGAGATGGTCAGCAAACAAGGGGACAAAAATAAAATTAAGGAGATTAGGGGAAAAGGTTTAGTGGCAGGATTGCGTCCAAAAACCTATACCTATTATAGACAGGGCCATGTCATTGGCATGATCCAAGAACTTGGGCTGCTCTAAAGGTATGCATCCTGATGCTACTACTTTGCAATCTGACAATGTTAAACTGGTTGATATGGTTGGCTAGTTTAATTGGGGTTGATCTGGGGGGTTCTCTGGATATGGTACAATTTAATATTGATCCAATTAAGTCCCATGAGAAGGCTAGGATGGAGTTATTTTTGGCTAGTAGAAAGAGAAATCTAATACTCGGGTTCTACATTCTGATGATGTTGACTCTATTCCACTAGAGTTATTACACATGAGTAGAGAGGGAGATGATGATACCGAGACAATCAAGAATTTCCACATAGACATGTTTGGTTTTAGAGGGGGTGGAGTGAATGCAAACAACTCTCACTATGAGGCTGCTGCAGTTAAAACTATGAGAAGGAAGAGGACAAAGAAGTCCTAGCGATCAATTTCTTTTTTATAAGTAATAATGCTAAGAGGGCTTGTTTGGAATTCTAGGGGGACTAGAGATGATGAGAAAAGAAAATTTATCAAGGAACAAATTAGTTTGAATAGTCTGGATTTTCTGGGCATACAAGAAACCACGAAACACCAATTTTAACCACTGGAGTTATCTGTTTTAAGTGGTAAGACAACTTTGATTGGACTTTTCTACCTCCAAAAGGTAGATCTGGTGGTATTTTGGTGGGAATTAATAACACCACTCTGGTTAAGGATAATCATGAATCCGGGGAATACTATGTTAAGTTGAGTGTTAAAAATGTTGCAGATGACTTTCGTTGGGGTCTGGTAATTGTTTATTGTGATGCTCAACCAATTGATAAACCAACTTTTTTGGTTGAGCTACTGCATTTGCTAAAACAAACTCCAATAGACCTTTATTAATTGCTAGTGACTTTAACATGGCGACAAAAATCTAGTGATAAAAATAAGCCTTGAGGTTATAATAATGCAGTGTTCTTTTCAATTTAGTAATCTTCTTAGGGGAATGATGGAATTACTTTGGTAGAAAGTACGCCTGGTCTAATAATCATGAGAACCTCACTTATGCATTATTGGACAAGGTTTTGATTTCTCCATCAGGGGAGAGGAAATTCCATCTAGTCCATGCCACTGCTCTGACTAGGGAGGTGTCTGACCACACTACTCTCCTCATATCATCAGTGAAACTTACAAAAAAACAATATGTTTGCAAATTTGAAAAGTTTTGGTTTCAAAGGCCTGCCTTGGATGACGTGGTGAGGAAAGTGTGGTATAAAATTACCCTGATTCTTCCTTAATGGAGAAATGGCAGGTTAGAGCTAGAGCTCTTAGGAAGGTTCTAAAAGGATGGAACTGAATGTTGAAGTTGTCTATAGGAGACATAAAAAAATCTTATTGAGGAAATTGATATGCTGAATAATTTAGAAGAGATTAGTTGTTTAAATTCTATCGATAGACTTCATAAACAGAACTATCAAAGGGATTTGAGAATCATTCTTAAATAAGAAGGAATAAAGTGGCTGCAAAGATCATCTCATGAAAAGGAATTGTTTTGAAGGAGACACAAATTCCAAATACTACCATGCTAAGGCAAATAACAGGTAAAATCCACGCCCTCGCTTCACTTGTGGTTAATCCTTCACTGCACTTTTACTTGCTTTGCATGTTTGTTGGCTTGCTATCTAGTTTTTTGCCTAGCATACCTTGTTTTGTTCTTCCTTGCCATATAGGTTGTACTCACCAAGTTGCATATCTAGAGAATCTACTTTATCTGCATTACCTAAATTGGAAGATAAGCCTAAAATTTGCAGTCTCCTATTCACCCCCTCTAGTCGACCTCTCAATCCTTTTAGGGCCAGACGTAGTTGTGGCCCCACCGCTCGTTGCACATGGTGGTAATCCTAGAGCACCTTAAGGTTGGAGGAGTCGGCGAGGGGCGCGTCCACACCATGACAATTGACTGTAATCGCAATGGACACGGGCGAGCCCGTGGAGGATGCAGTGTGAGCGACACGCCCACTGCGCGTCGATGGTTGCGTGTCTTCCTATTGAGGTAGGTCGATGAAGGCGTGATCCGCCAGTTCTTTCTGAAGTATGCAAGAGAGCACACCGTGTCCAATTCTGAAGAGCGCCGCACTCTCATGACTCCCCGGATGTCCGCACATAGTTGATGCCGAAATTGGGTGCACGTAAGAAGATTAAAATGATTCCCAATCAAATCCAGCCAAGTTTTTCGCACATGTTGCAACAAAATATAAGCAGAGCAAGAAAAATCTTGGGGAATCAATATGCGTCCACAACGCTTCCTGAATAGCAACATCTAAAATTACTGCTCGCAAAGAGTCTACCAGAGACGTAGATTTCCCTGAGTATTAACGAAACGCAATGGAGGATGTGCCTGCCTAATTCCGGCAAGTAGCCCACTCGTGTGCGGAAGGGTGAAAGAATATGAGTTGAGGGCCGAGGAACGAACTAACCTTTGGGTGGGAGCAGCATCGATGTAGGCAAGGACACCAACGCCACCCCGTAGTAGATGTGCGACGTCTTGATCCATAGACCCATAGGGAGCCATGGGCACGTCGTCGCAGATGCTGAAGAGGACTCGAGAGTCTCAAGGGTGGGGGTGTGACGACATCAACCCTAACCTCTTCACCTGATGAAGTTGTTGTCGACGTCAAGCGCCTTTGGTGGAGCGTGGCCGCCACCATGCGGAGGTCTGCCACACACTTCTTGAGATTGAGGCATCATGCCACCAAGTCGTCGATCTTGGAGGAACAACTCTTGATGAGATTTGTGTTGGAACACTGATTGGTGTGCATCTCGTCGAGGGATGTGTTGAGCTTCTCGAGGTACTCCTTGAACGATGGTTCCATGGCTTTGATCTGGTTGTGGACTTGGCAAAGATGATGAGCCTAGATGACATGGCTCAGTGGAGGGTGCTGTGTGGTTTCTAATACTAGATGTTAAGATATAGTTGTAGTTCCTCGATAGAACAATCTCACTCACAGATAATTTGGGGAACAAGGTCTTAATCGCAAGGAAGAACATAGAGCATTGATAAAACGTAGGTAGTAGGTGCCAAAGCCGTTATCCGCTACACGCGCTCCTTTCCCTGTGGTAGGGTGTAAGCGACAATGACAGGTGAGCTGGCGACGCAAACCCGCTTGAGCCCTTGGTGCTGTCGATTTTGTTTGTGGTGATGACTTGGTCGTTGGGCCGGCGGTTCGCGGCCACCAGTGGTGGCCGTGTTTGTGAGGGACGCTGACACGGTCTCGTGGATTTTTTTTGCAAGTAGTAATAAACAATTGTGTTCTTTTTCTAGATTTGACCACCTAAGATAAGAAGAAACTGATGCTGAAATGTACACGGAGATGTCAGTTAGGAGCGTCAAACTGTTCGTAAATAAATTTCGAAATGGTTTGCACCTGTAGCAGTGTAGGACGATACTTGTGCCTACGCCTGGGTCATCTCTTGCATGTCTCGCACACCTTTTCAATTAATATGGTACTAAAAACTGGCTCGCAGGTGAGTGACATGCCGGTTCTCCGCACGAGGGCACGTACAATGGTGGAATATGGATACAAGTGCCTCATAAGAAAAAAGTAGGCTGATGCATCTACATTGATTTTTTTCTCTTCAATGCAAGGTACCACTAAGGGCATGTACAATAGAGGACCACCTTACTGCTGCCTCACCTCTTCCACCTAGATAAATTTAAATGAAGCTATGGTGTGTGTGACAATCACTCAACGGAGGCTAGTGTCTTGATGTCATCATCATACTTTTTTCTCTTACCCACTTTTCAACACATGCAACCTCCACTGCATGCAAATAGTACATCACCACGGTGTGGTCCTGAACAAAGCACTCACACTGCGTCGCCTCAGAGGCTGCCTCGTCGCTTTTGTCAGCGAGGAGCCGATCTCTTCTGCAGGAGTCCGTTTCCCTCTGCAAGCAACAGGTTCAGCCGAGGTGGCGTTTGACAGGATGATGTTGCTCATGGGGCACCGGTCCAGCGTGGCCCGTTGGCCATGTCCTAATGAGTCTCATCAAAGAAAATAAAACATGAACTCCGGTACACATGCATCTCTACTTTTCGCTTCAACTTTTCAGCTTTTTGCATCGCACCATACTTTTTCTTCCTAAGCACCGCCCTCCTGGTGAGGATTCCACTACACCATCTGAACCTACATGACATGCGGAGCATCACCCGGGGCCGAGCAACCATTAGAGAAGCATGAGGCCGTTGAGAGGGCGACACACAGGGCACTCTTTTCACACACCGGCAATCCTTCGTGGATTTGGTTGTGGCGTGGCAGCAACAACACGGGGAGCTGATCAACGTGAAGTAGGAAGGAAGGCCTCGGTGGTGCCCGCTGGCACCGTGAATTCCACTGGAAACGGCGATGCACGGAAAGGAGCGCGCATGACAACAGGGATAACGCTGGAATCCACGCCGCTGCAGCTCCAGAAACGGAAGCCTTTTATGCGCCGTGGCTGGCTGCATCTGGAGGAGAGCGCGCACTGCAAGCTTCCAAAAATGAATTCGATCGAGCCAGACGCACGCCCAACCACAATCGTTGTTTGAATCGTAGCAGCATCACGCGGCGGCAGGGCAGCCCACCTTCCTCCTTGTCGCCGCCTGCTTCATTCACTCCGCCGGTGCGCGCCGCCCCGCTCCAATTTCCCACCCAGCCAATCTCGGCTCTTCCCCCCTCCCCAAGAGGCCAGATTGCTTCCATGGACGCCGCCGCCGCCGCCGCCGTCACCACCCTCTCCGCGCTCGCCGTCTTCGCCAGCACGCTCCACCAAGGTCGCTCCCTCGATCGTTTTCCTCCC
The DNA here is from genome assembly GCF_002162155.2 of Triticum dicoccoides. Classification (NCBI taxonomy): domain Eukaryota; kingdom Viridiplantae; phylum Streptophyta; class Magnoliopsida; order Poales; family Poaceae; genus Triticum; species Triticum dicoccoides. The sequence continues at coordinate 621,830,199 of NC_041383.1, forward strand.
CCTCGCGTCGCACGGCGTTTTTGTGTGTGACGTACGCCTTTTTTTTCCTTCGCAGGCGCCGTGCGGAGCGTGCACGGGTACAGGGTCGTCGCGATGGGAGGGAGGTGCGCGTGGGACCGGTGGGTGGAGCGGGAGTTCGCCTTCTCCCCCACCTCGTGCCGCGAGGTCCCGCTCCCCGCCGCCGCGCCGCGGATACTCCCGGTCGAGTGGCGCGGCCGCCCGGCGTACCGCGAGGGCCAGGTGCTGGGCGCCTGGCGCTGCATCCTCGCCTTCGATTCCATCGCCGCCGTCCCGCTGCCGCCCATGCCTCCCCCGATGCTGTGCCCCTTCCGGTACATCCGATTCTTCTCGTGACAGCTCGCTGGCTGATTGCGACCGAGGGCTGACAGCGTCGTTTCTTTTCTGTCTTAATTGTCAGGAACCCGAGTCTGGTGTTCGTGCCTTCGCTGTACAACGACCTGTACATGGTGTTTCAGTTTCAGAAATTTCAACAGGCCCCGGAGCTCGTCAAACGTGATTCGGATGAGAAATCGACCCGTTTGGATGCAGAGGATAAAACCTGTGATGTTGAAGTTAAAGAAGAGTCAGGATCTGATTCTGATGAGGATCCCCAATCTGGTGAAGGTGATTGCGTCTTCTCCATATTCTGATCTGCAAAATCTAACAAATGTAAATGAGATGCTGTCACTAGTGTTGTTCCCACTGTCGTTAGTGTGAGGTGGATGTTGAATCAGGGGTTTGGGTGTGAGCTAAGGCAAACTGAGAGGGAGGTCTTTACATAGTGACAAGGAGAATGAGTTGGTTGAAACAGAGCTTTGGGTGTGGGAGTCAGGAATGTGAATATTGTTTAAGACCAATGCATCCTAGTATGCACCTAGCATGACAATTGCTAGCTACATAGCTCGCTTCCTAAATAACAATGGGCCATCTACTAATTGATTAGTATTATGTGGATATACCACATGTTCAGAAAACAATTTCAGGGTGACAGATGCATAACAGTTCTTTGGGACAGATAAAGTTGATAAGATGGTTATAGCTAGCCTTAACATGTTCATGGTGTATACAGTGTACAACTGATCTTTTATATGGGATCTTTTTGGACACCAATTTTACTTATGTTGTCATACATAATACTCCCTCCGATCCATAATAAGTGTCGTAGTTTTAGTTCCCTCCGATCCATAACACGAACTAAAACCACGACACTTATTATGGATCGGAGGGAGTATTAAACTAAGTTTATGTTACTGGGACACATCTATTTCAAACTTCACACAACTATTTTGCATCAACTTTCAACCCCTACCTTGTTTGTAGAAGTTTCAAACCACAAACACCATGCCTGCAACATAGTCTAAATATCCTGCTGGTACCAAATAGGAAGTTAAAAATGAGGTTAAGTAAGTACAAAATGAAACTTATTTGGTTGTGATGTTACTTTTTAAGGCAGTGGTTGATCTCATGCAGATTTTGGAATCATATTTGAGCTATTAGATGGACTCCTGGCATCTGAATAACTGTAATTAAAAATGATTGAAGGGAATGGCTTACAGTTGTTTCTCATGGAACTTCTCATGTGTCTGTTCTCTGTTGCTTAGTACTTCTTGCTTTCCCTGCCAGGAACTTAAATACTACTCCCTGTGTCCCAAAATAAGTGTCTCAACTTTTTACTAACTTTAGTACAAAGTTGTACTAAGCTTGAGACAGTTATTTTGGGATGGAGGGAGTAATATATATGGACAATTTCAGTAATTTTTAAAAGTATCGTACCTTGTGAAATCTGAAGTCCTATTCTGCCTGTGTTGTTTCATTTGTCTTCATCTCTGTGATGCTTTTCATTTGTCTTAAGTATGCTGATCCCAATCTACATATGTCGGATGCAGAACTTCCAGCGCATGCTGAGAGACGCCGGAGAGCCAAGAAGCAGCACATAGCTAGCATCACTCTAGTTGACATAGCCCCGTACTTCCATCTTCCAATCAGAGAAGCATCCAGGGCTCTGAAGATCGGTGTCAGCATACTGAAGCAGAAATGCAGGCAATACGGAATACCCCGCTGGCCTCACAGGAAGATCAAGTCCCTCGATTCGCTGATTAGTGATCTGGAGGTAAATCTGGCAGCACCCTCTGTCCCTCTCCGCTTGATCATTTATCTCTTCCGTAAACATAGCTGTGCAACATTTGGCTGTAGTCTGCAGCAGTGGATCATGTAGTGCCGACCTGTTGACACCAACACAACACATTCTTGTTTTTGTCCATTGTTACAGTTTGTGATGGACGACACAGATGGAGATGTTGTGCAGAAGGAGACTCGCAGGCAGAGGGAGAAGGAGAAAGAGGAGAAGGAGAAGGAGAAGCAGGAGGCGATCCGAGCGCTGGCTAAGCGGAAGCGATTGCTGGAGAGCGAGAAGGAGATCATCCAGCAGAAGCCTGCCCTGGACCTGATGGCTGAAACCAAGCTGTTCAGGGAGGACGTTTTCAAGAGGAGATACAGAGCTAAAAGATTACCTGGTCGATGATTGCTTTTCCTCCTTTCCGAGGCTTGACTCTCATGTCATGTGTAAGTGTAACTAGTGCTCATTCTTTGGACAGCAGGGAGCTGATTCTTTCATAGGAGTAGCAACATATATTACCAAAGATCGTCAAAGCTGTCTACCGCCAGTGTCTCGAGCTGTGTTTAGCCCGGCATCACTGCTAGGCGTTGCTTGGTGTTGTTTCAGTAATTAATAATATAGTACTCCCTCGGTCCCAAAATGTAGGAAATGTAGGACGTTTTTTTACATTATAATAGTGTCAAAAAACATCTTACATTTGACACTATAATAGTGTAAAAGACGTCTTACATTTTGAGGAGGGAGTAGTACAATACTACTAGATGATTAGTGGTGCTTGTGTTGCCGTTCGGGCAAAGTGAACTAACTGGAATTCAGTCTGAACATTGAGGATAAAGGAACTCCACTGTCAAGTTCAGAGTTACACGCGAAAAGGTCTTACAAATCTTGTGGCTGGAAGTTCCAGGCAGCCGCAGTGAGAATCGCCCATCATGTTCAGATTGGCGTGGCTAGCTCGAGAACCCACCTGTAGAAAGTTATCGTGTGCCTGCCTAGACCACAGTAAGTTCACGGGAAAACTCTGACCAGTTTTGTCCTGATAATCGCAACCACCCACCGGTCCCGTTAACACCTCAAGGTTTTGAGAAGATTCGCCGTTCGCTACTGTGTTTCTTTAGGGCTAAATAATGTCAGGTGCTCTGCCTTTTCATTACAGATTAGGAATTTACAAGAGAGAAGTCTGAAGCCCTAGGGCAAACAAAAAGAGAGAGAGAGAACGGAATTGCAAAGCTAAAGGCCTCGAATAGGCCATGTCTAGGTATGTCTAAGTCAAAACTGACTAAGCAAGCCACTATATCAGCGGTTGAAGATAGGTTTCGGAATATTATTCGGTTCTGCTCATTTTTTAGAAGAACAGGGAGGCCTCTCCCCGATTCCATTACCAGAATGAAACCAACCAACAACAATCTCTAGTGCACAATTACATCAAGAACTCACACCCCATGAAGTGAGGTTCTGCAATTTAAACTATAGGTAGGAAAAGTAAAGCTAAAGCCCGACACACATGTCAGGTAGAACATACGAACGCAAAAAAAAAAACCACAACAACTATCTAAATGTCTTCACACAATGACTAGTTCTCCAGACCTCCTGAACTTGAAAGGCGGCGCCAAAGTAGCTTGAGGTGACCAGTAGATCGCGAGAGTCGACACCGGGCTGCTTGTGTTGTCTTTGTCCATCGGGTTTCGTTTCTTGGCAGAAGATTGCAAGTCATCATCATCTTCGGAGATCCTGACTTCACTCCAGTGAGCATCAACTTCATTGCTTGAGGTCTTCCTCAACGTTAGCCTTTGTCAGAGAACTCCTCCAGGAACTTGCTGAATGAAACTTGTCAGAGAACTCAGGAACTCCTCCAGCCGTAACCTCCCCACGTCCGGAGACAAGACAACCCAGAATTTGAGCATTCCGAGTATCAGGGTAAACACCTGAGTAATGGAAGTCCACATGGTATTGTTAAAAATCATAGAGTTCCTGTATTTCCACAAACACCGTATGACAGCAGAACTAATAGTATTCAACGCAAAGTTTTTCTTATTAGAAAGCCAGAAACGAGCAACAGATTCAAAATCTGTGCCTATCTGGATTTGGAAGAAGCTACTAACAAAGGATCAAACATTTCTAGTATTGTGTAATCAAAGAACAAGTGGAAATTTGTTTCATCTTCGGCACAAAACACACAGTCAAGAGGCTTGACGATTTGTCTCTTCCTCAGATTGTCTCTAGTCATCAGCTTATTGTGAGAAAACAACCAGATAAAGACATGGATTTGTGGGGGCACAACAAGCTTCCACACAGCTGGAATAAACAGTGGTTGCACCCCACCTAAAGTTAATCACGTGATATAAGGAACTGGAAGAATAAACCCCCTTATTTTCTAGTTGCCAAATCGGAGAATCTGGGTCATTGTTAAAAACAATCCCACTAGCAATTTCCATAATTTGATACCATTGTTCCATGAGTTTGTCACTAAAATTCCTTCTAAAGGAAAGCTTAAGGGTTCTCCATCCCACACTTCACTGATGCTTTTAGCTTGTTCATTGCGAATCGTATAAGCAGGCCAGAATTGCACTGCCAGTGGGGAGGTGCCAAACCAGGTATCTTCTTAGAACCTGATTTTATCCCCTATGCCCACTTTCCACCTGTAACCAAATTTCAGGGCTTGGATAATTTATCTAACTCCTTTCCAAAGCCTAGAGACATTAAGACTAGAGTTAGGGGCAAATAAATTGATTTTTCCGCTCATATATTTTTGATCTACTCTTTCTCTCCAAGGTTTTCCCTCCCCCTCATAGTATGTTTTAATCCAAGATCCTAGGAGACAGAGGTTCACATCCTGGAGATTTGGGATACCTAATCCACCAAATTCCTTCTTCATGCACACCATTTTCTAGTTAGCCAAGTGGGGCTTCCTATGGCCCTCAAAATCATGCCACAAAATTTTTTCCATTTGATCAGATCAATGGCCCACTTAGGGAATTTGAAAAAGGACAAAAGGTAGATTGGAATGCTAGCAAGACATGCTTGAATGAGGACTAGCCTGCCCTTGTAGGAGAGTAACTTCCCTCTCCATCCAGCAATCCTCTTCATAATCTTATCTATAAGAGATTGGATGTCCTCCCTCCTAAGTTTATAATGGTGGAGGGGAATCCCAAGATATTTAATGGGGAATGAGCCTCCAACACAACCTAGAACATCTAGAAAACAACCGAAATCCTCACTATCCATGTTGATAGGGATGAGCTCACTTTTACTATAGTTGATCCTCATACCAGACTCTTGTTCAAAGCAATTTAAGACCATCTTGAGATTTTTAGCCTGTTCAATATTATTATCTAGAAACAATATAGTATCATCTGCATATTGGAGACAGATGATATCCACAGGACAAACCTCATGGCACATGCCCTCAATCAGATGGTGATTTGCAGCTTTGATCAACATCCTAGTGAGAGCATCTACCATTAAATTAAACAGAAGTGGGGAGATGGGATCCCCTTGCCTGAGGCCTTTCCCAGTCAGGAAAAGTCACTCTCACTGTTCTTAAGCTTGACCCCAACTTAACCCCCATGGGTGATTTGCTGGATCCAGTGGATCCATTTCCCTCCAAATCCCCTAATCCTAAGGAGCTCTTGTTGGGGATCGTTGCAAAAAATAAATTTTTCTACGCATCACCAAGATCAATCTATGGAGTCATCTAGCAACGAGAGAGATAGGAGTGCATCTACATACCCTTGTAGATCGCGAGCGGAAGCGTTCAAGAGAACGGGGTTGATGGAGTCGTACTCGTCATGATCCAAATCACCGAAGATCCTAGTGCCGAACGGACGGCACTTCCGCGTTCAACACACGTACGGAGCGGAGACGTCTCCCGCACATTGATCCAGCAAGGAGGAGGGAGAGGTTGAGGAAGAAAGCTCCAGCAGCAGCACGGTGACGTGGTGGTGGTGGAGAGGCAGTACTCCGGCAGGGCTTCGCCAAGCATCTGCGGAGGAGGAGAGGTGTTGGGGAGGGGAGGGGCTGCGCCTTTGATGTGGTGTGCAGCCCTCCCCTCGCCCCTCTATTTATAGGGGAAGGGGGAAGGGGGCCGGCCCCTCTAGATGAGATCTAGAGGGGGGGCGGCGGCCAAGGGGAGGGGGCTTGCCCCCCAAGCAAGGGGGGCGCCCCCTCTAGGGTTCCCCCCAACCCTAGGCGCATGGGCCCAAGGGGGATGCGCCCAGCCCTCCAGGGGCTGGTTCCCTGCCCACTACGGCCCACGAGGCCCTCCAAGAGAGATGGCCCCTCCCGGTGGACCCCCAGAACCCCTCCGGTGGCCCCGGTACAATACCGATAAGCCCCCGAACTTTTCCGGTGATCGTATGACAACTTCCCATATATAAATCTTCACCTCCGGACCATTCCGGAACTCCTCGTGACGTACGGGATCTCATCCGGGACTCTGAACAACATTCGGTAATCACTTACAAGTCTTCCTAATAACCCTAGCGTCACCGAACCTTAAGTGTGTAGACCCTACGGGTTCGGGAATCATGTAGACATGACCGAGACAGCTCTCCGGCCAATAACCAACAACGGGATCTGGATACCCATGTTGGCTCCCACATGTTCCACGATGATCTCATCGGATGAACCACGATGTCAAGGATTCAAGCAATCCCGTATACAATTCCCTTTGTCAATCGGTACCGAGATTCGACCGTCGGTATCCTAATACCTCGTTCAATCTCGTTACCGGCAAGTCACTTTACTTGCCCGAGATTCGACCGTCGGTATCCTAATACCTCGTTCAATCTCGTTACCGGCAAGTCACTTTACTCGTACCGTAATGCATGATCCCGTGACCAACCACTTGGTCACATTGAGCTCATTATGATGATGCATTACCGAGTGGGCCCAGAGATACCTCTCCGTCATACGGAGTGACAAATCCCGGTCTCGATCCGTGTCAACCCAATAGACACTTTCGGAGATACCTGTAGTATACCTTTGTAGTCACCCAGTTACGTTGTGACGTTTGGTACACCCAAAGCAGTCCTATGGTATCCGGGAGTTACACGATCTCATGGTCTAAGGAAATGATACTTGACATTAGAAAAGCTCTAGCAAACGAACTACACGATCTTGTGCTATGCTTAGGATTGGGTCTTGTCCATCACATCATTCTCCCAATGATGTGATCCCGTTATCAATGACATCCAATGTCCATGGTCAGGAAACCGTAACCATCCATTGATCAACGAGCTAGTCAACTAGAGGCTCACTAGGGACATATTGTGGTCTATGTATTCACACATGTATTACGATTTCCGGATAACACAATTATAGCATGAACAATAGACAATTATCATGAACAAGGAAATATAATAATAACCATTTTATTATTGCCTCTAGGGCATATTTTCCAACAGTCTCCCACTTGTACTAGAGTCAATAATCTAGTTACATTGTGATGAATCGAACACCCATAGAGTTCTGGTGTTGATCATGTTTTGCTCGCGGAAGAGGTTTAGTCAACGGATCTGCGACATTCAGATCCGTATGCACTTTGCAAATATCTATGTCTCCATCTTGAACATTTTCACGAATGGAGTTTAAGCGACACTTGATGTGCCTGGTCTTCTTGTGAAACCTGGGCTCCTTGGCAAGGGCAATGGCTGCAGTGTTGTCACAGAAGAGAGTCATCGGCCCCGACGCATTGGGAATAACTCCTTGTCGGTAATGAACCCCTTCATCCAGATTGCTTCATGTGCTGTCTCCGAGGCTGCCATGTACTCCGCTTCACATGTAGATCCTGCCACGACACTTTGCTTGCAACTGCACCAGCTTACTGCCCCACCATTCAAAATATACACATATCCGGTTTGTGACTTAGAGTCATCCAGATCTGTGTCGAAGCTAGCGTCGACGTAACCCTTTACGACGAGCTCTTCGTCACCTCCATAAACGAGAAACATATACTTAGTCCTTTTCAGGTACTTTAGGATATTCTTGACCGCTGTCCAGTGTTCCATGCCGGGATTACTTTGGTACCTTCCTACCAAACTTACGGCAAGGTTTACATCAGGTCTGGTACACAGCATGGCATACATAATAGACCCTATAGCCGAGGCATAGGGGATGACACTCATCTTTTCTCTATCTTCTGCCGTGGTCGGTGTTGGTGTCAAAACCGGCGGATCTCAGGTAGGGGGTCCCGATCTGTGCGTCTTAGGCTGATGGTAACAGGAAGCAAGGGACACAATGTTTACCCAGGTTCGGGCCCTCTCGATGGAGGTAAAACCCTACTTCCTGCTTGATTAATATTGAAGATATGAGTGGTACAAGAGTAGATCTACCACGAGATCGTAGAGGCTAAACCCTAAGAGCTAGCCTATGATGGTATGATTATAATTGTGATCGGCCTTCTAAGGACCATCCTCTCCCGTTTACATAGACACCGGAGAGGGTAGGGTTTACATGGAGTCGGTTACAAGGAAGGAAATATAATATCCGGATCGCCAAGCTTGTCTTCCACGCAAAGGAGAGTCCCATCTGGACACGGGCCGAAGTCTTGAGTCTTGTATCTTCACGCTTCAATAGTCCGGACGATGTATACAGTCCGGCTGTCCGGATACCCTCTAATCCAGGACTCCCTCAGTAGCCCCTGAACCAGGCTTCAATGATGATGAGTCCGGCGCGCAGTCTTGTCTTCGACATTGCAAGGCGGGTTCCTTCTTCGAATACTCCAAGGTTATTTATCGAACATGTAGATCGTGTCCGGATCCGCAAGATGATCTTCACACACCATTGTAGGGAACATAGCATAAATCCGTTCTGCTGGCAATCTTTGTACGTCGTGCCCTTGCATCGTGGCCTGGTCCAACACGAACCGACATTTCTTGCTCCACCTCGACTCGTGTTGCGAGGCGGTTTTATTGGCACGTCCTGCCAAAGCAGAGATCGTGTTCCTCTTATTACGGGATTTTCATCAATACAGGTGTGGATAATCCAACCGCACCGCTAATCGCGGAGAGTGTGAGGTGAGCGGGTTCCACCAGGCAAGTGGGGAGGCGCAAAAAGCTCGTACCACCTCTTATAAAGAGATAAAGTCTCTTCCTCTTTACCCACGCCTTCTCCTTCCGCTAACTCATTCTCCTCTGCTCGAGCCCTAACACCCAAGCACTCTCCCTTACCATTGAAGAGAGGTTTTCCAAAGATGTACAGATCCAGAGCGGGAGGCAGATGGATGGCCTCTACCGTCCAGGAGAAGGATATCAAGAAGCTCCGGGAAGCCAGGTATCTGGCCAAGAAGATCGGCCATCGTCTCCCACCGGCGGGACAGGTCGTCCCTACTTCGGAGCCTCACGAGAGAGTCGTGTTCCTTCCCCATTTTGTCCGTGGGCTCGGGTTTCCCCTCCACCCATTTGTACGTGGAGTCATGTATTACTATGGGATCGATTTTCATGATCTTTCCCCCAACTCTTTTCTCAATCTCGATGTTCATCATCGTATGCGAGGTGTTTCTCCGGATTCCGCCTCACTTTGGCCTATGGCTGAAGATTTTCAATGTGAAGCCCAAGGTGGTGAGCAGAGAACACACCGAGTGTGGCGGTGCCATGGTGAGCAAGATGCCCAAGGTCGTTTGGCCGAAGGGCACTTTCAACGACTCCGTCAAGGAGTGGCAGCAGCAGTGGTTTTATATCACCAAACTATGCGGCAAAAAGTGGGCTGCAGCTCCTGAGTTCAGATCCGGAGCTCCACTGTGGCTCACGTCCTGGCCCAAGAAGGGCCCAAACTTGTCCTCGTCCGATGAGCTATCACTGCTCCAGACGCGCGTTCGAAGCGCAGTTGACAAGGACGTCAAACTCATCGATGTAGTCCAGGTGATGCTAGTTCGCCTGGTTCTCCCTTGTCAGCGTCGAGCCTGCACTTTGTGGGAGTTCGACCCAACCGAGCACCAGACCCTTCGGGAGCTCTATGACTCCTCCCACGAGGATATCTGGAAGGTACTCTTCAAGTCCGGCAAATCATGGCCGAACTCCGCCGAGGATCGGGGGTATCAATTATCCCATTCTCCAAGCCCAGTAAGTTACAGTCACGCCCTGTCCATCCATGCTTCAATTGGCATGTTATGAGGGAGACATTTTAACCGTGTTTCATCGTGACCTCAGGGATGGATTAAGAAGGTGGAGCGGATGCATTGTCTGGCCCCACTGCCGGAGGAACCGGCCGGACCTCTTCTAATGAAGATGCTGGTCCCCGCGCCTTACGAGGCACCAAAGAAGGAGGACTCCAAGAGGGTCAAGAAGACTCGGAGTGGCCTCCGTCGTCGCGAGGCTTCAGATGCCAGATCCGAAGACTCCAACGACGCTCCTTCTTCCAAAGACGAAGATGAGGAAGCAGAGGAGGACGAGCCTCGCTCTGAAGGCGGGAAGAAGCGTGCGGCTTCCTCGTTCCTGGAGGCTGAATCGCCCAAGAGGGGGAGAGGTTCCCATCCAGAGGCATCCACCCCGGCTGCCGATAACGGCTCGGAGTGGGATCCCGAGGCCCAGCCCTTGGGAAAATCGTAAGTAACCAAAATCCAAATACGCCTATGTATCCAGGGTCGTCTCGGTATAGTTGTTTTAACTGTCGCCACATCTCGTACAACCCGGCGAGGTCTGCTGCCGGACAATCCTCATCGGAGGATTCATTGAGCTCGAATGCTGTGGCGAGCGAGACGCCTCCGGGGACTCCTTTTCCGAAGTCCAGGCGCGACACCGAGGCGTCGTCTCAAGGAGACTCAGAGCCGAATAAGGTTCTGGAGGCCTCTAAGGCTCCAGGATCGGGCGAGCGGCCACCTTCCATGAGGGGAGGTTTGACTACTTCACCAGCAACCTCTGTCTACGCAGAGCTGCCGGGCGGTCTATCGACAGTGTTAAAGAACGCGTCTGTCGTTGATGAACATGGGACCCTTATGGGTACGGTGGTTGGAAAGATTCAGGCTGCCGAAAGCGGGCTGAATGAGTCCTGTCTTGGCCTTATAAAGGCTTTTGAGGTATGGTTTGTAAGGAACCTTTGAAGAATCATCATGATATGAGGAGTAGCCCCTGATACACTGTCCGGCAAAAGAGAGCCGGGCAGGGGATCAAACCCTCTATTGCAGTGGGAACCTTTATTTAATGATGTATACCCATTGGTTTGAAAACAGGCGTCTGCGGAGAGGACGGCCGCTCACGATGCGGAAGTGTCCGAACTGAAGCAGAGCCTAGAACGGGCCGAAGAACTTGGCCGTGTGAAGAAGCAATTAGAGGAGAAGCAAGGTATGTTTAAACATTGTCTTGAGTTTGGCACAAATGAATAAGTGTGCCTATTGAAAAGTATTTATGTTATATGCCCTAGGAGCGAGTGCTGAATATGAGGCGCTGAAGAAGGCAGCGGCTGATGCCCACGAGAAGGCTGCCGCCGAACAGGCGCTTCATGAAAAACACGAGGCCAGGGTCGTCACAGCTGAGCGGAAGCTCCAGGAGGCTGTGATGAAAAGCGGGAGCTTGGAGCAGAGTCTAGTAGGGAAAGAATCCGAACTCGCCCAAGCTCTCCAAGCCGCGGAAGATGCTCGAGAAGAAGCCTGAGGTGCTGTACGGGATATTCAGGAGGCCCAGAAAGTTGCGGCTGGTAAGGCCTATTGTATCTATGGCCATTGTTACGTGATAGTGGGGGGGAACTCTAAGCGGCAAGCTGAATTCTTGATTTTACAGGGGCATTTGCGGATCTGCCTCGCAGCATATCAGACGCTGCCCAATTTTACCGGACTGAGGAAAGGGAATCTGCGGAGAGGAACTTCTGGTCGCAGTATTTGGCGCCGAACTATCTGGTGCCTTTTATCGAACAGCTGAAGCAGCTGGTCGAACTGCACCAGGCGGCCGAACTAGCCATGAAGGACTTGGTTATCCGGATGTGGCCTGCAGAGCCAATTCTGAGCAGTTACTTCGGACTCGTAAAGCGGATTGTGGGCGTCTGTCCTCGGCTTGATTCAATCAAGTGACCAGTCTGTATAGAAGGTGCGCGCATGGCGCTTTCCCATGCGAAACTGCATTGGGGGAAGCTTGATGTGGAGAAGCTGATAACTGAGGGGCCACCGAAGGGTAAGGAGCATCGCAAGCTCGAATTGTACTATGAAGGTGTACTGAAGGGGGCCCGCCTAGCGGCGGATAAGTGCACCAAAGACATTATATTTCCCTGAGGGCATTCTTGCCAATATTGGTAATATGGGATAATGGCACTTTTATTATGTATTGCCTATTTTGTGTGAACATATGTTCTTCCCGTGCGGCTGTTTATTGTATGTAAATTTGAGAGTTGGCCAGTCGTCGGCTTCAGCCCCCACGTGAGAAGTACGGGGGTGTTCGGGATATTTCTGAACACTCTTTATCCCATAATTGGGTCCTTATGAGGAGGTGTTTCTCACCACGAACCAGGAAATCGGACTATAGGGCTTTACTACTCTCACTTAGCCATAGGAATTCGAGTATGGTCGGCGCAACCCCTAGTGTTCGGAAGGCCGAACTAGGGGCTCTATTGGCGCCTGATCGGAAGACCGATCTATCGCAGTCTGCATTTACGATGGCATTATGCGGAATAAATCTTTAAGGATTTTACAACCTCTCGAACAGCTGACCCGCTCTCGCTGCATCATGACAGTCGATTTTCGGCTTTCTCTACTGAGGCGCTCGTCCGGTAGAACCGGGACACAATCGCAGTAGTTCTCCCAGCGCTACCTTAGCCGACGGAACGGAACGTAAGGTACCAAAACATGGGAGCCGGGCGAACCCAACCGATGACCCAAGACATGATTCGGAGCTGATGCATATAGTGCTATAAGTTCGGGGTGCCGAGCGACCGAAAAGGTGGTCGAACTTTGTTGCCGTATTGTGAAGCCCCTGGAATAACCAGGTGTAACACGAAGTGTGGCTGCCCTTTTGTGGCAAAGAGGCATGATGATAAACGACGATCGACGCGTGTTATTTAAGTCTATGCATTGCAGTAGGATGCTATGTCTATGCATATGAGTGCGATTTATGATTATGAAAAAGGAATGGTTTTTGGTGGAACCTGTGATGGCCGGTCTGGAGGGGGTTGTGAATGGATCGAAAGTGAATCCGAACCGCCTTCTACCTGTGTGGTTGTGTCCTTGTGTGTCCGGGCCGATTCCACGCCGCCAATCCTGTTCTGCATAAAAGTTAGTTTGTGAAGGTAAATGCTTGGAGGCAGCCGAGCATCCTCCCATGGTTGGTCTAAAGGTTCCCGATCGGACCCTGGTGACCCCAGCCGCTATTCTGAGAAGTAGCCTAGACTCCTCAGTTGGTGTTCGGATAGTTGGCTGTCATATCAAAATATTGATAGGCATGCATGACTTGTTACTCCGGCAGCTGTATGATTTCCGCTCTAGTGGCGGGGTTTGGCCTTGTACGTAGGCGTGAGTATATCACTGAGTTGGCCTTACGACTTACCACGTGGAATCTAGTCAGCGTGGTTCATCCTGTTTAGCAGACGGTGAGTTACCGTATGAGGGGAATGCGCCGATGATGTGGTGTTTTTTGGTTAGCTGATAACAACCATTAGAGTGGTGGGCCAATGAACTTGGCCTTTGCGCCTAACATCTTGTAGAAGGTGTTATTTGTAAATTCATACCCGCGGGGGCTTTATGTGTTATGGAGCCCCTGGACTACTAGGTCTGGGGGTACGACAATTGAATTGTTGTGGTTTGTATGGTAGGGGGCGATCGGCCGTACTGTTGTGCCCTGGGGGGTCTCTTGACTAGACGCCTCCCTTCATTGTTTTCAGCACACGACCGGTCGCTTTGTTTTGAAGATCTAACATTCTCTATTGGTATGTTTGTCGTACTTCTTGGAGTACCGTGAATTTCACACGGTTGATCGAGTTTGTGGCTCGGGCCGAATAGGCTTGAGCTGTTCTTTGTCCGTTGACCGGACTGGGAGTTGCTGAACTTGGCACCGGCTTCCCTGACTTGACGTTTATGGACATTGCACCGAGGCTTGAGGATGCCTCTTCGTGTATCCTTCTTGCTGTCTTGAACTGTAGTGGTGTGCGGACGTCGGGTTGTGTGCCTTTGGATCGCCTGCTTAGGTTGAGGTAGCCAGTTGTGCCACGTATGCCCTTTGTTAGGGCGGTCGAGTCCGTACTTTTCGGTGGCCAGGATCTTGGTCCACCTATCCATTAGCAAATCCTGGTTGATTTTAAGCTTCTCTTGCTTCCTTTGCAGGCTCCTTGCCATGGCCATGAGTCGTTGCTTGAAGTGAATTTGTTCCACTGGATCTTCAGGCACGCTGAAATTGTCATTGCCGAGGGCTTACCTCGTCTTCGGAGGGGGGTGTATAGTTGTCCCTCTCCAAGTATCCCACTGTGGCCTGTCCGGCCTGCTTGAATGTAGTCTGATCAAGGCTGTATTCCTCTTCGGCACTATCCAGATTTCTTTTATCTCCGGGGCCGATATTGATATGGCGGGGCTTGGAGTGGCACCGAAGACGCCCGTACTTTGCTTTTCCCTCTAAGGGGTTATCCTCCGTTGCCTCGTCGCCATTAGTTTCCTTCAGAGTATCCACCATATATATATCGTATAAAGAGGTGGCTGTCCACCACCCTTTGAGCGATGGCTCCTGTACGTCTTCTGCATCGTCGTCCATACCGTCGATGTCTTCGTAGTCAAAGTTAAGCACGTCGGTTAAATCATCGACCGTGGCAATGTAGTGGGTGGTGGGTGGGCAACGAATTCCTTCGTCGCCTGCTTCCCATTCGGGCCGGACGTAGTACGGCCCAGAGCCTCCTGACAAAGAGAGAGACTTTAATGAGTTCAGCATGTCGCCAAAGGGCGAGTGCTGAAAGATGTCCGCAGCGGTAAACTCCATTACCGGAGCCCAACCTGGCTCGGCTGGCTCAAGAGTGTGCGGACCGGAACCAACGACCGGATACGAGTCCGGGGGCCCGGGGTTACAAGCCTCCACAGAGGTGAGACCTGTGTTCAGCTCCACCGCCGATGAGTATGCGGCCTGCGGGGCGGGTCTACCCCTCCGTCCTTGGGCAACGCAACCTGTTCCGGATTTAGATCCGGGGCTATTGCAGCGATGATGTTCCGAGCATTGTCCGATAGTGGGTCTAGGCCGTGCTCGTCGTGACTGTCCGACGCTCCTAGCACAGGGCCGAATCCGTCGAAGATCAAGTCTCCGCGAATATCCGCCGTGTAGTTCAAGTTTCCGAACCTGATTTGGTGTCCAGGGGCATAGCTGTCGATCTACTCCAGGTGGCCGAGCGAATTGGCCCGCAGTGCGAAGCCGCCGAACACAAAGATTTGTCCGGGGAGAAAAGTCTCACTCTGGACTGTGTCGTTGATGATTGAAGACGCCATCAAACCTCGAAGCGACGACATAGAGGAACTCTCAATGAAAGCACCAATGTCGGTGTCAAAACCAGCGGATCTCGGGTAGGGGGTCCCGATCTGTGTGTCTTAGGCGGATGGTAACAGGAAGCAAGGGACACAATGTTTACCCAGGTTCGGGCCCTCTCGATGGAGGTAAAACCCTACTTCCTGCTTGATTAATATTGAACATATGAGTAGTACAAGAGTAGATCTACCACGAGATCATAGAGGCTAAACCCTAAGAGCTAGCCTATGATGGTATGTTTGTAATTGTGATCGACCTTCTAAGGACCATCCTCTCCGGTTTATATAGACACCAGAGAGGACTAGGGTTTACATGGAGTTGGTTACAAGGAAGGAAATATAATATTCGGATCGCCAAGCTTGTCTTCCACGCAAAGGAGAGTCCCATCCGGACACGGGCCGAAGTCTTGAGTCTTGTATCTTCACGCTTCATAGTCCAGACGATGTATACAGTCCGACTGTCCGGATACCCCCTAATCCAGGACTCCCTCCGTCGGGCATTGAGCCGAGCTCAATTTCACACCTTACAACACAGGCAAGAACCCCTTCTTAGACTGATCCATATTGAACTTCTTCAATATCTTATCAAGGTATGTGCTTTGTGAAAGACCTATGAGGCGTCTCGATCTATCTCTATAGATCTTGATGCCTAATATGTAAGTAGCTTCTCCAAGGTCCTTCATTGAAAAACACTTATTCAAGTTAGCCTTAATGCTATCCAAAAGTTCTATATCATTTCCCATCAAAAGTATGTCATCTACATATAATATGAGAAATGCTAGAGAGCTCCCACTCACTTTCTTGTAAAGGCAGGCTTCTCCATAAGTCTGCATAAACCCAAATGCTTTGATCATTTCATCAAAGCGAATGTTCCAACTCCAAGATGCTTGCACCAGCCCATAGATGGAGCGTGATAACCCACAAGTATAGGGGATCGCAATAGTTTTCGAGGGTAGAGTATTCAACCCAAATTTGTTGATTCGACACAAGCGGAGCCAAAGAATATTCTCAAGTATTAGCAGCTGAGTTGTCAATTCAACCACACCTAGAAACTTAGTATCTGCAGCAAGGTGTTTAGTAGCAAAGTAATATGATAGTGGTGGTAACGGTAACAAAAGTAAGGACAGCAAAAGTAATTTTTTTGGTATTTTGTAGTGATTGTAACAGTAACAACAGAAAAGTAAATAAGCGAGAACAAATATATGGAAAACTCATAGGCACCGGATCAATGATGGATAATTACGACGGATGTGGTTCATCATGTAATAGTCATAACATAGGGTGACACAGAACTAGCTCCAGTTCATCAATGTAATGTAGGCATGTATTCCGAATATAGTCATACGTGCTTATGGAAAAGAACTTGCACGACATCTTTTGTCCTACCCTCCCGTGGCAGTGGGGTCCTATTGGAAACTAAGGGATGTTAATGCCTCCTTTTAATAGAGAACCGGAACAAAGCATTAGCACATAGTGAACACATGAACTCCTCAAACTATGGTCATCACCGGGAGTGGTTCCGATTATTGTCACTTCGGGGTTGCCGGATCATAACACATAGTAGGTGACTATAGACTTGCAAGATAGGATCAAGAACTCACATATATTCATGAAAACATAATAGGTTCAGATCTGAAATCATGGCACTCGGGCCCTAGTGACAAGCATTAAGCATAGCAAATTCATAGCAACATCAATCTCAGAACATAGTGGATACTAGGGATCAAACCCTAACAAAACTAACTCGATTACATGATAAATCTCATCCAACCCATCACCGTCCAGCAAGCCTACGATGGAATTACTCACGCATGGCGGTGAGCATCATGAAATTGGTGATGGAGGATGGTTGATGATGACGACGGCGACGAATCCCCCTCTCCGGAGCCCCGAACGGACTCCAGATCAGCCCTCCCGATAGAGATTAGGGCTTGGCGACGGCTCCGTATCGTAAAACGCGATGATTTCTTCTCTCTGATTTTTTTCTCCCCGAAGGCGAATATATGGAGTTGGAGTTGGCGTTGGAGGGCCACCAGGGGGTCCACGAGGTAGGGGGC
>NC_041383.1:621848258-621856336 GCF_002162155.2 Triticum dicoccoides
CCCTCGTGGATAGGGTGTGGGCCCCCTAGTCTTCATCTTTTGCGAGGAATTTTTATTAATTATCCTAAGATATTCCGTGGAGTTTCAGGACATTCCGAGAATCTTTATTTTCTGCACAAAAACAACACCATGGCAGTTCAGCTGAAAACAACGTCAGTCCGGGTTAGTTCCATTCAAATCATACAAGTTAGAGTCCAAAACAAGGGCAAAAGTGTTTGGAAAAGTAGATACGACGGAGACGTATCAACTCCCCCAAGCTTAAACCCTTGCTTGTCCTCAAGCAATTCAGTTGACAAACTGAAAGAGAAAAAGAAAAACTTTTACAAACTCTGTTTGCTCTTGTTGTTGTAAACATGAAAAGCCAGCATTCAAGTTCCAGCAAATATTATGAACTAACCATTCTCACAATAACACAAAGGTCTCACAATTACTCATATCAATAGCATAATCAGCTAGCGAGCTATAACAACAAAACTCAGATGACAACACTTTCTCAAAATAATTATAACATGATATAACAGAATGGTATCTCGCTAGCCCTTTCTGAGACCGCAAAACATAAATGCAGAGCACCATTAAAGATCAAGGACTGACTAAACATTGTAATTCATGGTAAAAGAGATCCAATCGAGTCATACCCGAGATAAACCAATAATAATGAATGCAAACGACAGTGTGCTCTCCAGCGGGTGCTTTTTAATAAGAAGGGTGATGACTCAACATAAAAGTAAATATATAGGCCCTTCGCAGAGGGAAGCAGAGATTTGTAGAGGTGCTAGAGCTCGGTTTTAAAATAGAGATTGAATAACATTTTGAGCGGCATACTTTTGTTGTCAACGCAACAACTATGAGATGACGATATCTTCCATGCTAAACAAATTATAGGCGGCTCCCAAACAGAATGGTAAAGTTTATACTCCCCTTCCTCCACAAGCATCAATCCATGGCTTGCTCGAAACAACGAGTGCCTCCAACATTCAATGGGTCCCAAGGGGAGTTTTGTTTGCAATTATTTTGGTTTAGTTTGCATAAAGCATGGGACTGGGCATCCCGGTGACCAGCCATTTTCCTCGTGAAATGAGGAGCGGAGTCCACTCCTCTTGAGAATAACCGCCTAACATGGAAGATAAGGGCAGCCCTAGTTGAAACATGAGCTGCTCGAGTATACAAAATGGAATTTTATTTGAAGGTTTGGAGTTTGGCACATACAAATTTACTTGGAACGGCAGGTAAATACCGCATATAGGAAGGTATAGTGGACTCATATGGAACAACTTGGGGTTTTAAGGAGTTTGGATGCACAAGAAGTATTCCCACTTAGTACATGTGAAGGCTAGAAAGAGACTGGGAAGCGACCAACTGGGAGAGCGACAACAGTCGTAAACATGCATCAAAATTAATTTACACTGAATACAAGCATGAGTAGAATATAATCCACCATGAACATAAATATCATGAAGGCTATGTTGATTTGATTCAACTACATGCGTGAACATGTGCCAAGTCTAGTCACTCAATTCATTTAAAGGAGGATACCATACCATCATACCACATCATAATCATTCTAATAGCATGTTCGCACGCAAGGTAAACCATTATAACTCATAGCTAATCAAGCATGGCACAAGCAACTATAATCTCTAAATGTCATTGCAAATATGTTTACTTCATAATAGCTAACTCAGGAATGATGAATCATCATATTTACAAAAACAAGAGAGGTCGAGTTCATACCAGCTTTTCTCATCCCAATAAGTCCATCATATATCGTCATTATTGCCTTTCACTTGCACGACCGAACGAAGTGTATAATAATAAGAGTGCACGTGCATTGGACTAAGCTGGAATATGCAAGCATTCAACTCAAGAAAGAAGACAAGTAATATGGGCTCTAAGTTAAATAATCATTCATGCATATATGAGCCACTAAGCATTTTCAATATGGTCTTCTCGACCCCCAAAGAAAGGAAAAGAAAAAAAACTATTTACACGGGAAAGCTCCCAACAAACAAAAGAAGAACGGGAAATATTTTTGGGTTTTCTGTTTTAATTACTACAGCAAAGAAATAAAGTACTACTATTTTTTTGTTTTTCTTAAGGTTTATTAAACACACAAGAAGAAAGCAGGAAAAAGAAAATAAATTAGCATGGATATTACAGCGAAAGAGTATGAACACCGACATCTAGCAATGAGTGTGTGTAAACATGAATGTAATGTCGGTGGGAAATACGTACTCCCCCAAGCTTAGGTTTTAGCCTAATTTGGTCTATTGCCAGGGATGGCCTGGCGGATACCCGTAGGTGAAGCTGGGGTCATACTATGACGCAGCGGCTATAGCCTCCTGAGCAGCAGTGTAGCGTCTAGCTGCCTCCGCTCTCCTCTAATATTCATCTGCCTCCTCTTTGGTAATAACATATCTTCCTTTTGTCTGAAAATCAAAGAAGGCAGGAGCAGGAAGAGCAATATGGACTACATGACGTTTGTTAAAGATTAGTCGATACTGGAGAGGTGGCTCTGTCCTCTCAACAAACCGGTGAGAAACCATAGAATCAAAATCTAAATAAGAAGGAGGTAACTCCATATCACCCTCACGAATGTCTATCTCAAGAAAATTAGCTAAGCGGGTTGCATAAATTCCTCCAAAGAAATCCCCGTTATGTCTATTCTGATGCAACCTATGAGCTACGATGGCTCCCATATGATTAGATTGGTCTCCTAACACAGCACTTCTGAGAATGCTGAGATCACACAAGTGACATACTTCATCCTTAGCATTAATACATCTACCTATAAAGAGAGCAAAATAATGTATAGCGGGAAAATGAATGCTCTCTAAAGTGGCTTGTGTTATGTCTCTAGATTCCCCCACAGTTATTTTAGCAAGAAAGTCTCTATATTCAGATTTAGGGGGATCCCTGACATTACCCCATGATGGAAGCTTGCAAGCAGAGGTGAAATCCTCTAAGTCCATGGTATAAGATTTATCATAAAGGTCAAACATGACTGAAGGAGAATTACGCGAAGATGAAAACTCAAACCTCCTCACAAATGAACTTGTGAGATCATGATACTGGGGGCATTTGTCAGCTTCAAAGTCCTCAAGACCGGCATTGCGCAAATATGCGCTAAATTCTTCTTCGATTCCTACTTGATTCATAAAATTTTCCGACGGCCATTCACAGGGCCTCACAGGAGCATCTCTTGGTGGTTCCTCGTCAGCATCACGTATTGCAAGCCTGGGACTTTGTTTCCTTGAAGGGCCACCTTGGAACATCCTCCTAAACATATTGCTTCCTCTGAGAAATTTCTGAAATTTTTAGTAACTTCAAATAAAAGTGAACCAACTTCAACAAAATTGATAGCAACAACTCCTGCAAGTGCCTAGAGCCTATATAAAGCATTGGAACTACTTGGAACCATATAAATTTAACATGCAAGCTTAAGAACATGGTCACCTATGCAGCACAAATTTGCAATGAATAAAGCACTAGAACAAAAACTAATTGGACCAATGGAGGAGTCACATACCAAGGAACAATCTCCCCAAGCAGTTTTGCGAGAGGTCCTTTGAGCAAGGAGATCGAAAATCACAGCTACGGGGGCTGGAGCTCGTGCTTGAGTTGATTTTTCGTGTTTGTGTGAGACAGACGAAGAAGATGGGTGCATGAATAACTGGAGGAGGGCCACCGTGGGCCCACGAGGCAGGGGGTGCGCCCAGGGGGGTAGGGCGCGCCCTCCACCCCCGTGGCCAGGTGGCAGCTCCCCCTGTGGTGATTTTTGCACAGTAAATTCTTAAATATTCCCGAAAAAAATCATATTAAATTGGCATGGCATTCTGAGGACTTTTATTTTCGGGATATTTTTATATTGAGTGGATAAGTCAGGAGACAGACAGAAAAAATACTATTTTACTTTATTTCTACTAAATAACAGGAAATATAAAGAGGGTACAGAAGGTTATGCTTCTAGTTTCATCCATCTCGTGATCATCAAAATGAATCCACTAACAAGGTTGATCAAGTCTTGTTAACGAGCTCATTCCGATTAACACGGAACCGGAGAAATTTCGAATAACACTAAGTTACCTCAACGGGGATATGAAAATCCCCAACAATAAGAATATCATACTTTTTATTGACAGTAGGGAGAGGAAATTCGAAACCTCCAAATATAATCGATGGAACTTTTCCAATAGTGTTGATACTATAAACTTGAGGTTGTTTCCTCAGAAAATGTACCGTGTGTTCATTGCCATTGCCATGAAAAGTGACATTGACTTTGTTGCAATCAATAACAGCCCCTGCAGTATTAAGGAAAGGTCTTCCAAGAATAATAGACATACTATCATCCTCAGGAATATCAAGAATAACAAAGTCCGTTAAAATAGTAACGTTTGCTACCACAACAGGCACATCCTCACAAATACCGACAGGTATAGCAGTTGATTTATCAGCCATTTGCAAAGATGTTTTAGTAGGTGTCAACTTATTCAAGTCAAGTCTACGATATAAAGAGAGAGGCATAACACTAACACCGGCTCCAAGATCACATAAAGCAGTTTTAACATAATTTCTCTTAATGGAGCATGGTATAGTAGGTACTTCGGGATCTCCAAATTTCTTTGGTACTCCACCCTTAAAAGTATAATTAGCAAGCATGGTGGAAATTTCAGCTTCAGGTATCTTTCTTTTATTAGTAATAATATCCTTCATATACTTAGAATAAGGATTTGTTTTGAGCACATCTGTTAATCGCATACGCAAAAAGATAGGTCTAATCATTTCAGCAAAGCGCTCAAAATCCTCATCATCCTTTTTCTAGGATGGTTTTGGGGGAAAAGGCATGGGTTTTTGAACCCATGGTTCCCTTTCTTTACCATGTTTCCTAGCAACAAAGTCTCTTTTATCATAGCGTTGATTCCTTGATTGTGGGTTATCAGGATCAACAGCAGGTTCAACTTCTACATCATTATCGTTACTAGGTTGAGCATCAACATGAACGTTATCATTAACATTATCACTAGGTTCATGTTCATCACCTGATTGTGTTTCAGCATCAGAAATAGTGATATCATTCGGATTCTCAGGTGACTCAGCGATAGGTTCACTAGAAGTTTGCAAAGTCCTATCATTTTTCTTTTTCTTCTTTTTAGAAGAACTAGGTACATCAATATCATTTCTCTGAGAATCTTGCTCGATTCTCTTAGGGTGGCCTTCAGGATACAAAGGTTCCTGAGTCATTCTACCGGTTCTAGTAGCCACTCTAATAGCATAATCATTTTTCTTACTATTCATTTCATCAAGCGCTTCTTTTTGAGCTTTAAGTGGTAACCATAGAAGCATGTTTGCTAACAAGTTTAAGTTCACCTCTAATATCAGCCATATAATCACCCAAGTGTTTAATCATATAGGCATCATGTTTTAATTGTCTACCAAAATAAGCATTAAAGTCATCTTGCTTAAACATAAAGTTATCAAACTCATCCAAGCACTGACTAGCAATTTTAGTAGGAGGGACTTCAGCTTTATCATATCTATAGAGAGAATTTACCTTTACTACCTGTGTCGGGATATCGAGAGGTTCTTCAGTAAATAAGTAATTGAGATCATATACTTCTTCAGCAGGCGGTAAATTAAGATCGTGTATTTCTTCAATAGGAGGTAAATTCTTAACATCTTCGGCTTTAATACCTTTTTCTTTCATATATTTCTTTGCCTCTTGCATATCTTCAGGACTGAGAAATAGAACACCTCTCTTCTTCGGAGTTGGTTTAGGAATAGGCTCAGTAATTGGCTCAGGAACTGGCTCAGGAGATGGCTCAGGAGGTGCCCAATTATTTTCATTAGCCAACATATTATCCAATAGAATTTCAGCGTCATCCGGTGTTCTTTCCCTGAAAAGAGAACCAGCACAACTATCCAGGTAATCTCTGGAAGCATCAGTTAGTCCATTATAAAAGATATCAAATATTTCAAGTTTCTTAAGAGGATGATCAGGCAAAGCATTAAGTAACTTGAGAAGCCTCCCCCAAGCTTGTGGGAGACTCTCTTCTTCAATTTGCACAAAATTGTATATTTCCCTCAAAGCAGCTTGTTTCTTATGAGCAGGGAAATATTTAGCAGAGAAGTAATAAATCATATCCTGGAGACTTTGCACACAACCAGGATCAAGAGAATTAAACCATATCTTAGCATCACCCTTTAATGAGAACGGAAATATTTTGAGTAAATAAAGATAGCGCGATCTCTCATTATTAGTAAACAGGGCAGCTATATCATTCAACTTAGTAAGATGTGCCACAACAATTTCAGATTCATAGCCATAAAAAGGACCGGACTCAACCAAAGTAATTATATCTGGATCAACAGAAAAATCATAATAATCCTTATCGGGAACACAAATAGGTGAAGTGGCAAAAGCAGGGTCGGGTCTAATTCTATCTCTAAGAGATTCTTTACCCCATTTAATTAGCAACCTCTTAAGTTCATATCTATCCTGGCAAGCAAAAATAGCGGCAGAAGATTCTGCATCAAAAAGATAACCTTCAGGAATAGGAGGCATATTTTCATCATCACTCTCATCATTGTATTCAGGTGCAATAATTTCTCTTTCTTTAGACCTAGCAATTTTCTCATCGAGAAATTCACCAAGGGGCACAGTAGTATCAAGCATAGAAGTGGCATCATCAATAACATGCGACACATTAGAATTCATAGCGGTAACAGGTTTAGGCGTCGCAAGCTTACTTATAACAGAAGGAGAATCTAGTGCAGAGCTAGATGGCAGTTCCTTACCTCCCCTCGTAGTTGAGGGCAAAATCTTGGTCTTAGCGTCTTTCAAGTTCTTCATAGTGTCTAGCAGATATAAATCCCAAGTGACTCAAAGAATAGAGCTATGTTCCCCAGCAACAGCGCTAGAAAAAGGTCTTGATAACCCACAAGTATAGGGGACCGCAACAGTTTTCGAGGGTAGAGTATTCAACCCAAATTTGTTGATTCGACACAAGCGGAGCCAAAGAATATTCTCAAGTATTAGCAGCTGAGTTGTCAATTCAACCACATCTAGAAACTTAGTATCTGCAGCAAGGTGTTTAGTAGCAAAGTAATATGATAGTGGTGGTAACGGTAACAAAAGTAAGGACAACAAAAGTAATGTTTTTGGTATTTTGTAGTGATTGTAACAGTAACAACGGAAAAGTAAATAAGCGAGAACCAGTATATGGAAATATCGTAGGCACCGGATCAATGATGGATAATTATGCCGGATGTGGTTCATCATGTAACAGTCATAACATAGGGTGACACAGAACTAGCTCCAGTTCATCAATGTAATGTAGGCATGTATTCCGAATATAGTCATACGTGCTTATGGAAAAGAACTTGCATGACATCTTTTGTCCTACCCTCCCATGGCAGCGGGGTCCTATTGGAAACTAAGGGATATTAAGGCCTCCTTTTAATAGAGAACCAGAACAAAGCATTAGCACATAGTGAACACATGAACTCCTCAAACTATGGTCATCACCGGGAGTGGTTCCGATTATTGTCACTTCGGGGTTGCCGGATCATAACACATAGTAGGTGAGTATAGACTTGCAAGATAGGATCAAGAACTCACATATATTCATGAAAACATAATAGGTTCAGATCTGAAATCATGGCACTCAGGCCCTAATGACAAGCATTAAGCATAGCAAAGTCATAGCAACATCAATCTCAGAACATAGTGGATACTAGGGATCAAACCCTAACAAAACTAACTCGATTACAAGATAAATCTCATCCAACCCATCACCGTCCAGCAAGCCTACAATGGAATTACTCATGCACGGCGGTGAGCATCATGAAATTGGTGATGGAGGATGGTTGATGATGACGACGGCGACGAATCCCCCTCTCCGGAGCTCCGAACGGACTCGAGATCAGCCCTCCCGAGAGAGATTAGGGCTTGGCGGCGGCTCCGTATCGTAAAACGCGATGATTTCTTCTCTCTGATTTTTTTCTCCCCGAAGGCCAATATATGGAGTTGGAGTTGGCGTCAGAGGGCCACCAGGGGGCCCACGAGGTAGGGGGGCGCG
>NC_041383.1:621856596-621858849 GCF_002162155.2 Triticum dicoccoides
GGATTTTTTATTAATTATCCTAAGATATTCCATGGAGTTTCAGGACATTCCGAGAATCTTTATTTTCTGCACAAAAACAACACCATGGCAGTTCTGCTGAAAACAACGTCAGTCCGGGTTAGTTCCATTCAAATCATACAAGTTAGAGTCCAAAACAAGGGCAAAAGTGTTTGGAAAAGTAGATACGACAGAGACGTATTAGAGCGCTGGAGCTTGCATACCTTGTGAGCATTCTTAGGATCGACAAAACCTTCCAGCTGCATCATATACAATTCTTCCTTAAGATAGCCGTTAAGGAATGCCATTTTGATGTCCATTTGCCATATCTCATAATCATAGTATGCGGCAATTGCTAACATGATTCGGATGGACTTCACCTTCACTACGGGAGAGAAAGTCTCATCGTAGTCAACCCCTTGAACTTGTCGATAACCCTTAGCGACAAGTTGAGCCTTATAGATGGTAACATTACCATCCGTGTCCGTCTTCTTCTTAAAGATCCATTTATTTTCTATCGCTCGCTGATCATCGGGCAAGTCTATCAAAGTCCATACTTTGTTTTCATACATGGATCCTATCTCGGATTGCATGGCTTCAAGCCATTTGTTGGAATCTGGGCCCGCCATCGCTTCTTCATAGTTTGAAGGTTCACCGTTTTCTAACAACATGATTTCTAAGACAGGGTTCCCATACCATTCTGGTGTGGAACGTGTCCTTGTGGACCTACGAAGTTCAGTAGCAACTTGTTCCAAAGTACCTTTATCATCATCATTAACTTCCTCTCTAGTCGGTGCAGGCACCACAGGAACATCTTCCTGAGCTGCGCTACTTTCCAGTTCAAGAGGCAGTACTTCATCGAGTTCTACTTTCCTCCCACTTATTTCTTTCGAGAGAAACTCTTTCTCCAGAAAGGACCCGTTCTTGGCAACAAAGATCTTGCCTTCGGATCTAAGGTAGAAGGTATACCCAATGGTTTCCTTAGGGTATCCTATGAAGATGCATTTTTCCGACTTGGGTTCAAGCTTTTCAGGTTGAAGTTTCTTGACATAAGCATCGCATCCCCAAACTTTTAGAAACGAAAACTTAGGTTTCTTCCCAAACCATAATTCATACGGTGTCATCTCAACGGATTTAGATGGTGCCCTATTTAAAGTGAATGTAGCTGTCTCTAGAGCGTATCCCCAAAATGATAGCGGTAAATCAGTAAGAGACATCATAGACCGCACCATATCCAATAGAGTGCGATTACGACGTTCGGACACACCGTTATGCTGAGGTGTTCCAGGCGGTGTGAGTTGTGAAACAATTCCACATTTCCTTAAGTGCGTACCAAACTCATGACTTAAATATTCTCCCCCACGATGTGATCGTAAGAACTTTATTTTTCTGTCATGTTGATTCTCAACCTCATTCTGAAATTCCTTGAACTTTTCAAAGGTCTCAGACTTGTGTTCCATCAAGTAAACATACCCATATCTACTCAAGTCATCAGTGTAACGCCCCGGATACAACTTTCCATATCCGTAACTCCAACTCTTGCCATTTCCGGCGATGTGATTTATTATTTCCTCCGTGGTTGGGTTTTTGTCTGTTGTTTTGCTTTTGTTCTTGTTATGCATCTCATCTCATAGCATCATGCGCATTGCATCGGCATCGTTTTCATAAAACTTGCATCCGTTCGGGTTCCGTCGGTTCTCTCCGTTGTCCGTTCGGAGTCCAGACACACTTGTACGCGCCCGCGGCACCTCCGAAATATTATTTTATAAGTGGCATAAAAATGTTCTCGGAATGGGTTGCAACTTGTCGTGCGGTCTTATTATAGTGTAGACAGGCCGCCTGCCAAGTTTCGTCACATTCGGAGTCCGTTTGACTGCCCAACCGTTATATTTATAACCGCGATATAGCCGGTTTAATCGTCGGACGTTTCGGTCTCCGAAACTGTCACCGGGCCGCACCTCTTCTCTCTCTCTTCTCAGCCCAACCCCTCTACACAGCCCACCAGCCCACCTATCAAACCCCCTCTGCTCTGGACCGTTGGATCGAGATCCGATGTCCGAAAACGGAGCAGAAACCCCCCAACCCTAGCCAAAAACTGCTATTTAAACCCCCTCCCCTTGCCATTTTGGGCATCCCTAGCTTTCCACCTACTCCTAGCCGCCTCCCACCTCCATTTCCGCGCCCCCCAGCCTCCTCCCGCCACTTGGCGCCGCCGCCACCGTGCCCGAGCCAACCGGAGCGCGCCACATCAGCCCC
>NC_041383.1:621859085-621911950 GCF_002162155.2 Triticum dicoccoides
TGCCACCTGTTCTCCCCACGTCGCCCGGCCTCCTTCCTCCGCGCCAGGCCCGCCCGAAGCCCAGCGAAGGCCCGCAACGGACCGATCTGGGCCCAGCTCCCGCTCCCGCCGCTGCCAGGCCCGACCGCGCCTCCCGCCCCCTACCCGAGCGCCCCGCGCCCGAGCCCCGTCCTTGTCGCCGGCGACCAGCGCCTCGCCGGAGCTGACTCCGCCGCCCCCGAAGCTTCTAACCAGGCCGGAGCCCCGCCGCCGTCTCCCCGCGCCTCGTGCCGTCCTGCGCCTCTCCCTCACCCGGCTCTCCTCTCTTAACCGCAGGAAACCACCACCGCCGCCGTTTGCTGCCGTCGGCGCCCCGCCTCGCCACCGGCCGGATCCGGTGCCCGGAGGCCCGATCCGCCCGTTCCCAGCCTCCCCGCCTGTCCCTGGCCTCGCCGGACCTCGCCCCTTGCTGGCGTCGCCCCGCCTCCCGTCGCTGCCGCCGCCTGCGGGTCGGGAGGAGCCCGATCCCCTCCGCGTCGACCATGCCGGGCCCAGCTCCCGCGGTCCAGCAAGGCCCAGCCAGCGCCTCTCCAACGCCCAGCCAACCTCCTGCACCGAACGGGCTGAAGCCCATGGGTGAGCTCCCCACAGCGCCTGCCCTGTTCATCCCCTATGCTAGTTTCGGCCCGTTGCATTTTTTTCCCTCTAGACGATTTTAGCAATTATTCAGTGTTTAGCTGTTTTACAGAAAACCCCCTAGATTTCATGCATTAATAACGTCATAACCGTGCATCGGATTAATATGTTTTATATATGTAAAATGCTCAGAAAATTGTGTAGATTAATAATATGCCACTTTCATCTATGTTAAAAATGTTTAAAATGCTGTTTGTGTTAATTTGCTTAAATGCCATGCTAAAATGATTTATTTCATAACTAATTAACCGTAGCTCCGATTTTAATAAACTTTATATGTAAATGGGGTGGAAAAATGCCTAGTTTAACATGGTCCACTTTATTTTCCTGTTTAACAACTCTAAAATTATGTAATAGGCAGAACAGTACCAAATCCATAATTCGCACATGGGGATTTTCCGGAATTATTGTTTGTTGTTTCCGGCCTCATTTAAACTTGCCTAGATAGGTAGTTTCATTATGTTTCACCTCTTGACATGTTTAACAACATTTAATATTGTTGGGTACATAAACGAGATCAAACTAAATAATTGCATGTGGTGTTTTGTCAATATGCAACTCGTTGCATATTGAGCTCCACTTAATTTGTAGTATTGTTTGGTTGCCTTTGCCATGCCATGCCTCATTAACCGGACATGCATCATGCTTGATTGTGCATCATGCCATGTTTATGCTTGTGCATTTACCATGTTGTTTATTTCTTTCCGGTGTTGCTTCTTAGTTCCGGTAACGTTGCATTCGTGAGGATTCGTTTGACTACGTTGGTTAGTCTTCTTCATGGACTCGTTCTTCTTCCTTGCGGGATTTCAGGCAAGATGACCGCTACCCTGGATCTCACTACTATCATTGCTATGCTAGTTGCTTCATTCCATCGCTTTGCTGCGCTACCTATCATCTGTTTATCGAGCCATCCCTTGTTGCCATGAACCTCTAACCTTTGACACCTTTCCTATGCAAACGTTGTTTGGCTATGTTACCGCTTTGCTCAGCCCTCTTATAGCGTTGCTAGTTGCAGGTGAAGTTGAAGATTTCTCCATGGTGGACAGGATTATGTTGGGATATCACAATATCTCTTATATTGTTAATGCATCTATATACTTGGTAAAGGGTGGAAGACTCGGCCTTTTGCCTAGTGTTTTGTTCCACTCTTGCCGCCCTAGTTTCCGTCATATCGGTGTTATGTTCCCGGATTTTGCGTTCCTTACGCGATCGGGTGATTTATGGGACCCCCTTGACAGTTCGCTTTGAATAAAACTCCTCCAGCAAGGCCCAACATTGGTTTTACCATTTGCCTCACCTAGCCCTTTTTTTCCCTTGGGTTTTCGGAGCCCGAGGGTCATCTTTATTTACCCCCCCGGGCCAGTGCTCGTCGTGAGTGTTGGTCCAAACTGTCGGCCGCCGGTGGCCACCAGGAGCAACTCTGGGCTGGCCTACCGGAAGTCTGGACAATCCGGTGTGCCTTGAGAACGAGATATGTGCAGCTCCTATCGGGATTTGTCGGTACAGCGGGCGACTTTGCTGGTCTTGTTTTACCATTGTCGAAATGTCTTGTAAACCGGGATTCTGAGTCTAATCGGGTCTTCCTGGGAGAAGGTCTATTCCTTCGTTGATCGCGAGAGCTTGTCATGGGCTAAGTTGGGACACCCCTGCAGGGTATAATCTTTTGAAAGCCGTGCCTGCGGTTATTGGCAGATGGGAATTTGTTAATGTCCGGTTGTAGATAACTTGACACCAGATCCGAATTAAAACACATCAACCGTGTGTGTAGCCGTGATGGTCTCTTCTCGGCGGAGTCCGGGAAGTGAACACGGTCTTTGGGTTATGTTTGACGTAAGTAGGAGTTCAGGATCACTTCTTGATCATTGCTAGTTCACGACCGTTTCGCTTGCTCTCTTCTCGCTCTTATTTGCGTATGTTAGCCACCATATATGCTTAGTCGCTGCTACAACCTCACCACTTTACCCCTTCCTTTCCCTTTAAGTTTCACTAGTCTTGATACCCATGGTAATGGGATTGCTGAGTCCTCGTGGCTCACAGTTTAATACAACAACAGTTGCAGGTACAACTTATGCGATGATCATGACGCAAGAGCGATGCTTGCTTGCGTTGAGTTCTTCTTCTGCTTCTTCGATCAGGGGATAGGTTCCAGGTCGGCAGCCTGGGCTAGCAGGGTGGATGTCGTTTGAGTTTCTGTTTGTGTTTCATCCGTAGTCGGATGATGCTCTGATGTATTGTGATGTTGTATTCGAGTGGCATTGTATGCCTTTTGTATGTATCCCCATCTATTATGTAATGTTGATGTAATGATATCCACCTTGCAAAAGCGTTTCAATATGCGGGTCTATCCTTGGTGGGACCTTCGAGTTCCTTTTGGATAGGGTCGCATATTGGGCGTGACAAGTTGGTATCAAAGCCTCGACCGACCATAGGAGCCCCCTTGATTGTTGGCCGTTGTTGAGTCTAGAACAAAATGTTTTGAGTCTTAGGATTATATATATCAGAGAGTAGGATTCTTTTACTCCTCAGCCCCTTCGTCGCTCTGGTGAGGTCTCCTGACATAGATGTTTTGACTTTCCTCTCCTCAAATTTCACTAATTTTTTTTAGGATCACGCGGGTATCTTGGAATTGTTCCGATGGTTTTGTGACGAGAACATTGTTCTTGGTGCCTCCTGTCTATTTATGTGGCTTTGACCCGGGGAGTTGAGCTCCGAGGTGTTGTCGTCCCAATTTTATCGTTGCAGTTCTGGAATACCCGAGTTTTGCCGACATCGAAAATCTCTTTTATGCAGTTGTTGGTGAGATAACCCCGATAACCCAGTACTGGGGCGAGCTCGGGAGTATTGCCATAACTCGTATAACGGATGCTTTTCGAAGGTTGAGGTACACGATTTCCGAAGGTTTCTTGGTTATGTGTTGACAGATGGATACAGCTTGGATGTAGGTATTGTTAGTTTGGGTGAGATAAATTGCTTCCCCTGTATCCCCAACACCAGATTGCATAACCAGAAAGTTTCGGGAGTTTTATAGGTGGGAATTCAAGTAGCTCTAGTTTTATCTTTCCAATAGACACATGATACGATATGGGATCTATCATATGTTTGTTTCCGGCTTATTCTGCAAGCCAATCCTTTGTTTTGTTTTATTTGTGGTATTCGAGTTGCTTCGAAGTCAAATGTTGAATCCATACCTTTCCTAAATGGTGTTCTCTTATTTCTATGTGAATTCTAATCCTTCGTGATCACTGAGGTTATCATGTCAACTCTTTTCCAACCGGTGTGTTTCTCTTCAAGTGGATCCGATCATTTCAACATTTGTAAGATCAATTCTAAGTTTTCTCAACGGTGTTTGTTTCGTTCATCCCAAGTTGTCTTTGTTTTTCCCCACCCTCCCACCCCTTTTCTTCAAGGACTCATATATTATAATCAAGTATCCATTTATTCATGTGAAGTCTATTCACTCTTTTCAATCAATGTTCTTATCCGGTGGATTTCCCATGAAGATGCTCAACAGTTTTAAGTTCATCATCCTTCATTGTTGTTTCTTCTCCGGTGGATCCAATTCAAGCTTTCGGTGTTGATCATATCCCTTTCCTCGTTTCAAATGTTTTCCCACGTTGGTGCACCTCTTAATTGTTCACCTCTCTCTATTCTTATCCGGAGTGCTCAAGAGATCTAAGAAGACTTGTGTTTCCATTCTCAATCCGTTCAAGATATTTCGAGAATATTATCTCATTCAAGTCATTTAATTCAACCGGTGCAATATCTCTTTAAATCATTTCCAATGATGGTTCTTTTGAGTGGGCCCATAACCCACAGGTTTTTCCCAGGATCTTACCTGACTCTTCTAATTCCCCTGGAGTAATTCTCAATTCTTTTCAAGTGTGACGTAAGAAATGAATTTCATCAGTCAGATGCCTTTCCAAGATCGATTTCAAACCATTTCATTGTTGGCTCAACCTCTTCGCTTGTCATCATACCGGAGTATCTCAGTAATTTTGCTGGTGTTCCTCGTCGTCATTTTCAACATTTGAAGACCGAAGAAGGATTTCTCTTAAATCTTGGTACATTCTCTTCAAGATTCATGGTTCTAGCTTGATGCCATCCTCTCATAATTGTTTTCGATTGTGAGAATTTTTTTTCATCCATCCGGAGCAATTCAAGAGTCTTTTTAGATTGATTCTCCGTAGCCCATCATCTCAGAATAATTCATTCAAGCTTTCAGCTCTCGTTCTCCAAGTCATACCGGTGCATCGTTCAAGTATTATCTAATCAGCTCGGGATCTCTGCGTTCACTTGTATCTAAATTCCCTCAAGTATCTTCATTTGTTCTCTAATTCTTACCGGTGATTCACCCCTTTACTTCGTTCGTTTTCAATCCTTACGGTGGTTTGTTCAAGATTTCTCTTCCTTCGTTATCATATCAATTCATTCGTTGTTTCCAAATCCCACCGGTGGTTCCATCAATACCTTCTCAAGTTTGCGCTATATCTCTTTTAATCCTTTCTACGAGAATAAGTAGTATGCCAAATCCATTGCTTGTCATCAATTTAATTTGGTGAAGGATAAGCATACAATAAATCTTATTCTTATTTCCTCGAGGTGACTCAATTCTTTTTATGGAGACTATTCATGATGAATAAATTCTTGATTACAAGTGATTCATCTTTCTTTCCGGAGTTGGTCATCATATCACATTCTCGGTTCGAGAGGCTTCATCTTTCTTTTCGGAGTTCCAAGCTCTCTCAATTATCTCGTCGCGAAGCTCCATCTAAATCATTGCAAGGTTTCACCTTGTGTTTTAAACTTCTCTTCCTTTCTATCATCCTTTTATTACCGGAATTCTTCATGGAGGCTCTACATGGTGGTTCGTCAAGGATTCTTTTCATTCTTCAATTGTTCTTCAAGATTTCTCTCGAAGCTATGATCCGCCAAGCTACACTCTAAAATAAACATGGTGCTAAACACATGTTTTGTTTTCTGGAGTTCAAGCATTCTTCATCTTGCATTCTGAAGTGCAATTCTTTCTACCTTATCTTTTGAGGTGGTGTTATGTCACTCTTGACAATTTCTCTTCGTGATTCACAAGTTGTCAGGAATGAGTTAATTAAATCCATCATTTTCTCTTCATTCAAGATATCTTTTCGACCAATCAATCTCTTTGTTGGAGTTATCTTGGGT
The DNA here is from genome assembly GCF_002162155.2 of Triticum dicoccoides. NCBI lineage: Eukaryota > Viridiplantae > Streptophyta > Magnoliopsida > Poales > Poaceae > Triticum > Triticum dicoccoides. The sequence goes on from NC_041383.1 coordinate 621,864,939, forward strand.
TATATTTCACCTAAAGCCTTCCATTGGGAATGTTGCTATTTGTGGTGCTTATCATTGATCCAAGCTTTCTCCATATCCTTCTCGGTGAAAGCAGTTTTCATGCCTTCATTGATCTCAAACAAGCATTTGTTTTTCGTTAGTGGCAGAATGTCACCTCATAGTCTTGAGATGTTTTCCATAAGCCCACTACAAACTTGTCCTTCTCGTTGTTGGTTTTCCAACAACTCCGTTCAATTCTTCTTTGCAAGGATGCTTTCCAAGCTCATTTGTGGCAGAAGTTGGCATTTTCTTCTCCATTCTTTTATTTCAACAATCTAACTTCTATTCTTTCGTCCCGAAGGCATTGTGATGTTGCTCTCTTCACCCATCATCTCGTTTTGTCAAGATCATGTCATTGTCGTGCTTATCCATTTAACCGGAGTGTTGTGTTCTCATTCAAGTTCTTTCATCTTCTAAAGTTTTGCCTCTCTTTTTCAACCCGAGTGCTGTCTGAAATCCTTCTTACCCATTATGCCATTCTTTCAATAGTTCCGAAGGCAGTGTGTTGTTGATTTCATCAAGTATCCTCTCATCTTGTAAGTTCATGTTCTATTCCTTCCATGTTCAACCAGAGTGCTGCCCGAATTCTTCCTCTCTCATCTTGTTGTAACCGGAGTGGTTTTGAACCCTATCTTGTCAATTAAACTCTTGATTCATGTATTTGCAACCTTCAAGTTCTCGTAATGTTCCTTGTTCCTCTTTTCTAACGGATTGCTTGCAATCTCGTTCATCTCTAATTGCTCAACCTCTCAAGGTTCTTCGGTTTCACTCTTTTGTCGAAGAAGCAACTTAGTTTTACATCTTATCTTCCTCTTCCTTTTCCCTCTGGTGCCATCCTAGATCTCGGGACGAGATTCTCTCGTAGTGGTGGAGTGTTGTAATGCCCCGGATACAACTTTCCATATCCGTAACTCCAACTCTTGCCATTTCCGGCGATGTGATTTATTATTTCCTCCGTGGTTGGGTTTTTGTCTGTTGTTTTGCTTTTGTTCTTGTTATGCATCTCATCTCATAGCATCATGCGCATTGCATCGGCATCGTTTTCATAAAACATCCATCCGTTCGGGTTCCGCCGGTTCTCTCCGTTGTCCGTTCGGAGTCCAGACACACTTGTACGCGCCCGCGGCACCTCCAAAATATTATTTTATAAGTGGCATAAAAATGTTCTCGGAATGGGTTGCAACTTGTCGTGCGGTCTTATTATAGTGTAGACAGGCCGCTTGCCAAGTTTCGTCGCATTCGGAGTCCGTTTGACTGCCCAACCGTTATATTTATAACCGCGATATAGCCGGTTTAATCGTCGGACGTTTCGGTCTCCGAAACTGTCACCGGGCCGCACCTCTTCTCTCTCTCTTCTCAGCCCAACCCCTCTACACAGCCCACCAGCCCACCTATCAAACCCCCTCTGCTCTGGACCGTTGGATCGAGATCCGATGTCCGAAAACGGAGCAGAAACCCCCCAACCCTAGCCAAAAACTGCTATTTAAACCCCCTCCCCTTGCCATTTTGGGCATCCCTAGCCTTCCACCTACTCCTAGCCGCCTCCCACCTCCATTTCCGCGCCCCCAGCCTCCTCCCGCCACTTGGCGCCGCCGCCACCGTGCCTGGGCCAACCGGAGCGCGCCACATCAGCCCCCAGCGCCCCTGCAGCCAATGCCCCGCTGCCACCTGTCCTCCCCATGTCGCCCGGCCTCCTTCCTCCGCGCCAGGCCCGCCCGAAGCCCAGCGGAGGCCCGCAGCGGACCGATCTGGGCCCGGCTCCCGCTCCCACCGCCGCCAGGCCCGACCGCGCCTCCCGCTCCCTGCCCGAGTGCCCCACGCCCGAGCCCCGTCCTCGTCGCCGGCGACCAGCGCCTCGCCGGAGCTGACTCCGCCGCCCCCGAAGCTTCTAACCAGGCCGGAGCCCCGCCGCCGTCTCCCGGCGCCTCGTGCCGTCCTGCGCCTCTCCCTCACCCGGCTCTCCTCTCTTAACCGCAGGAAACCACCACCACCGCCGTTTGCTGCCGTCGGCGCCCCGCCTCGCCACCGGCCGGATCCGGTGCCCGGAGGCCCGATCCGCCCGTTCCCAGCCTCCCCGCCTGTCCCTGGCCTCGCCGGACCTCGCCCCTTGTCGGCGTCGCCCCGCCTCCCATCACCGCCGCCGCCTGTGGGTCGGGAGGAGCCCGATCCCCTCCGCGTCGACCGTGCCGGGCCCAGCTCCCGCGGTCCAGCAAGGCCCAGCCAACGCCTCTCCAACGCCCAGCCAGCCTCCTGCACCGAATGGGCTGAAGCCCATGGGTGAGCTCCCCACAGCGCCTGCCCTGTTCAGCCCCTATGCCAGTTTTGGCCCGTTGCATTTTTTTCCCTCTGGACGATTTTAGCAATTATTCAGTGTTTAGCTGTTTTACAGAAAACCCCCTAGATTTCATGCATTAATAACATCATAACCGTGCATTGGATTAAAATGTTTTATATATGTAAAATGCTCAGAAAATTGTGTAGATTAATAATATGCCACTTTCATCTATGTTAATAATGTTTAAAATGCTGTTTGTGTTAATTTGCTTAAATGCCATGCTAAAATGATTTATTTCATAACTAATTAACCGTAGCTCCGATTTTAATAAACTTTATATGTAAATGGGGTGGAAAAATGCCTAGTTTAACATGGTCCACTTTATTTTCCTGTTTAACAACTCTAAAATTATGTAATAGGCAGAACAGTACCAAATCCATAATTCGCACATGGGGATTTTCCGGAATTATTGTTTGTTGTTTCCGGCCTCATTTAAACTTGCCTAGATAGGTAGTTTCATTATGTTTCACCTCTTGCCATGTTTAACAACATTTAATATTGTTGGGTACATAACCGAGATCAAACTAAATAATTGCATGTGGTGTTTTGTCAATATGCAACTCGTTGCATATTGAGCTCCACTTAATTTGTAGTATTGTTTGGTTGCCTTTGCCATGCCATGCCTCATGAACCGGACATGCATCATGCTTGATTGTGCATCATGCAATGTTTATGCTTGTGCGTTTACCATGTTGTTTATTTCTTTCCGGTGTTGCTTCTTAGTTCCGGTAACGTTACGTTCGTGAGGATTCGTTCGACTACGTTGGTTCGTCTTCTTCACGGACTCGTTCTTCTTCCTTGCGGGATTTTAGGCAAGATGACCGCTACCCTGGATCTCACTACTATCATTGCTATGCTAGTTGCTTCATTCCATTGCTTTGCTGCGCTACCTATCATCTGTTTATCGAGCCATCCCTTGTTGCCATGAACCTCTAACCTTTGACACCTTTCCTATGCAAACCGTTGTTTGGCTATGTTACCGCTTTGCTCAGCCCTCTTATAGCGTTGCTAGTTGCAGGTGAAGTTGAAGATTTCTCCATGGTGGACAGGATTATGTTGGGATATCACAATATCTCTTATATTGTTAATGCATCTATATACTTGGTAAAGGGTGGAAGACTCGGCCTTTTGCCTAGTGTTTTGTTCCACTCTTGCCGCCCTAGTTTCCGTCATACCGGTGTTATGTTCCCGGATTTTGCATTCCTTACGCGGTCGGGTGATTTATGGGACCCCCTTGACAGTTCGCTTTGAATAAAACTCCTCCAGCAAGGCCCAACATTGGTTTTACCATTTGCCTCACCTAGCCCTTTTTTCCCTTGGGTTTCCGGAGCCCGAGGGTCATCTTTATTTACCCCCCCGGGCCAGTGCTCGTCGTGAGTGTTGGTCCAAACTGTCGGCCGCCGGTGGCCACCAGGGGCAACTCTGGGCTGGCCTACCGGAAGTCTGGACAATCCGGTGTGCCTTGAGAACGAGATATGTGCAGCTCCTATCGGGATTTGTCGGCACAGCAGGCGGCTTTGCTGGTCTTGTTTTACCATTGTCGAAATGTCTTGTAAATCGGGATTCTGAGTCTGATCGGGTCTTCCTGGGAGAAGGTCTATTCCTTCGTTGATCGCGAGAGCTTGTCATGGGCTAAGTTGGGACACCCCTGCAGGGTATAATCTTTCGAAAGCCGTGCCTGCGGTTATAGGCAGATGGGAATTTGTTAATGTCCGGTTGTAGATAACTTGACACCAGATCTAAATTAAAACACATCAACCGTGTGTGTAGCCGTGATGGTCTCTTCTCGGCGGAGTCCGGGAAGTGAACACGGTCTTTGGGTTATGTTTGACGTAAGTAGGAGTTCAGGATCACTTCTTGATCATTGCTAGTTCACGACCGTTCCGCTTGCTCTCTTCTCGCTCTTATTTGCGTATGTTAGCCACCATATATGCTTAGTCGCTGCTGCAACCTCACCACTTTACCCCTTCCTTTCCCTTTAAGTTTTGCTAGTCTTGATACCCATGGTAATGGGATTCCTGAGTCCTCGTGGCTCACAGTTTACTACAACAACAGTTGCAGGTACAACTTATGCGATGATCATGACGCGAGAGCGATGCTTGCTTGCGTTGAGTTCTTCTGCTTCTTAGATCAGGGGATAGGTTCCAGGTCGACAGCCTGGGCTAGCAGGGTGGATGTCGTTTGAGTTTTTGTTTGTATTCATCCGTAGTCGGATGATGCTCTGATGTATTGTGATGTTGTATTCGAGTGGCATTGTATGCCTTTTGTATGTATCCCCATCTATTATGTAATGTTGATGTAATGATATCCACCTTGCAAAAGCGTTTCAATATGCGGGTCTATCCTTGGTGGGACCTTTGAGTTCCTTTTGGATAGGGTCGCATATTGGGCGTGACAATCAGTGAGGGTGAGAACATAACGATAGCCTCCACGAGCCTCAACGCTCATTGGACCGCACACATAAGTATGTATGATTTCCAATAAGCTGGTTGCTCTCTCCATTGTTCCGGAGAACGGAGTCTTGGTCATTTTACCCATGAGGCATGGTTTGCATGTGTCAAATGATTCGAAATCAAGAGACTCCAAAAGTCCATCTTTATGGAGCTTCTTCATGCGTTTGACACCAATGTGACCAAGGCGGCAGTGCCACAAGTATGTGGGACTATCATTATCAACCTTACATCTTTTGGTATTCACACTATGAATATGTGTAACATCACATTCAAGATTCATTAAGAATAAACCATTGACCAGCGGGGCATGACCATAAAACATATCTCTCATATAAATAGAACAACCATTATTCTCGGATTTAAATGAGTAGCCATCTCGTATTAAACAAGATCCAGATACAATGTTCATGCTCAAAGCTGGCACTAAATAACAATTATTGAGGTTTAAAACTAATCCCGTAGGTAAATGTAGAGGTAGCGTGCCAACGGCGATCACATCGACCTTGGAACCATTCCCGACGCGCATCGTCACCTCGTCCTTCGCCAGTCTTCGCTTATTCCGCAGCTCCTATTTTGAGTTACAAATATGAGCAACCGCACCGGTATCAAATACCCAGGAGCTACTACGAGTACTAGTAAGGTATACATCGATAAGATGTATATCACATATACCTTTGGTGTTGCTGGCCTTCTTATCCGCTAAGTACTTGGGGCAGTTCCACTTCTAGTGTCCGCTTCCCTTGCAATAAAAGCACTCAGTCTTAGGTTTGGGTCCATGCTTTGGCTTCTTCCCGGCAACTGGCTTACCGGGCGCGACAACTCCCTTGCCGTACTTCTTGAAGTTCTTCTTACCCTTGCCTTTCTTGAAACTAGTGGTTTTATTGACCATCAAGACTTGATGTTCCTTTTTGATTTCTACCTCCGCTGATTTCAGCATTGAAAATACCCCAGGAATAGTTTTCACCATCCCCTGTATGTTGTAGTTCATCATAAAGCTCTTGTGACTAGGTGGGAGCGACTGAAGGATTCTGTCAATGATCGCGTCATCCGGGAGGTTAACTCCCAGCTGAGACAAGCGGTTGTGCAACCCAGACATTTTGAGTATGTGCTCGCTGACAGAACTATTCTCCTCCGTCTTCATGAAGTTGCCACGCCAACGATTACTTCTACCTCTATGGCTAACGGTTTAGCAATAAAGTAAAGTAATTACATGGCATTATTCAATGACACGCAGGTCATACAATAATTAAGACAACTCCTATGGCTCATGCCGGTTGTCATACTCATCGAAATGCAAGTCGTGATTCCTATTACAAGAACATGATCAATCTCATACATCACATATATATCATTCATCACATCCTTTTGGCCATATCACATCACAAGGCATATGCTGCAAAAACAAGTTAGACGTCCTCTAATTGTTGTTGCATGTTTTTACGTGGCTGCAATAGGGTTCTAGCAAGAACGTTTCTTACCTACGTCAAAACCACAACGGATATGCCAATTTCTATTTACCCTTCATAAGGACCCTTTTCATCGAATTCGATCCGACTAAAGTGGGAGAGACAGACACCCGCTAGCCACCTTATGCAACTAGTGCATGTCAGTCGGTGGAACCTATCTCACGTAAGCGTACGTGTAAGGTCGGTCCGGGCCGCTTCATCCCACGATGCCGCCGAAACAAGGTAAAAATAGTAGTGGCAAGTAAATTGACAAAATCTACACCCACAACAAAATTGTGTTCTACTCATGCATAGAAACTATGCATAGACCTAGCTCATGATGCCACTGCTGGGGATCGTTGCAGAAAATAAAATTTTTCTACGCATCACCAAGATCAATCTATGGAGTCATCTAGCAATGAGAGAGAGATAGGAGTGCACCTACATACCCTTGTAGATCACGAGCGGAAGCGTTCAAGAGAACAGGGTTGATGGAGTCGTACTCGTCGTGATCCAAATCATCGAAGATCCTAGTGCTGAACGGACGGCACCTCCGCGTTCAACACACGTACGGAGCGGAGACGTCTCCCGCGCCTTGATCCAGCAAGGAGGAGGGAGAGGTTGAGGAAGAAAGCTCCAGCTACAGCACGACAACATGGTGGTGGTGGAGAGGCAGTACTCCGGCAGGGCTTCGCCAAGCTTCTGCGGAGGAGGAGAGGTGTTGGGGAGGGGTGGGGCTGCGCCTTTGATGTGATGTGCAGCCCTCCCCTCGCCCTCTATTTATAGGGGAAGAGGGAAGGGGGCTGGGCCCCTCTAGATGAGATCTAGAGGGGGGGGGCGGCCAAGGGGAGGGGGCTTGCCCCCCAAGCAAGGGGGGCGCCCCCTCTAGGGTTCCCCCCTCCCCCAACCCTAGGCACATGGGCCCAAGGGGGGGATGTGCCCAGCCCTCCAGGGGCTGGTTCCCTGCCCACTACGGCCCATGAGGCCCTCCGAGAGAGGTGGACCCCCGGAACCCCTCCGGTGGCCCCGGTACAATACCGATAAGCCCCCGAACTTTTCCGGTGATCGTATGACAACTTCCCATATATAAATATTCACCTCCGGACCATTCCGGAACTCCTCGTGACGTACGGGATCTCATCCGGGACTCCGAACAACATTCGGTAATCACTTACAAGTCTTCCTAATAACCCTAGCGTCACCGAACCTTAAGTGTGTAGACCCTACGGGTTCGGGAATCATGTAGACATGACCGAGACAGCTCTCCGGCCAATAACCAACAGCGGGATCTGGATACCCATGTTGGCTCCCACATGTTCCACGATGATCTCATCGGATGAACCACGATGTCAAGGATTCAAGCAATCCCGTATACAATTCCCTTTGTCAATCGGTACGTTACTTGCCCGAGATTTGACCGTCGGTATCCCAATACCTCGTTCAATCTCATTACCGGCAAGTCATTTTACTCATACCGTAATGCATGATCCCGTGACCAACCACTTGGTCACATTGAGCTCATTATGATGATGCATTACCGAGTGGGCCCAGAGACATCTCTCCGTCATACGGAGTGACAAATCCCAATCTCGATCCGTGTCAACCCAACAGACACTTTCGGAGATACCTGTAGTATACCTTTATAGACACCCAGTTACGTTGTGACGTTTGGTACACCCAAAGCACTCCTACGGTATCCGGGAGTTACACGATCTCATGGTCTAAGGAAATGATACTTGACATTAGAAAAGCTCTAGCAAACGAACTACACGATCTTGTGCTATGCTTAGGATTGGATCTTGTCCATCACATCATTTTCCCAATGATGTGATCCCGTTATCAATGACATCCAATGTCCATGGTCAGGAAACCGTAACCATCCATTGATCAACAAGCTAGTCAACTAGAGGCTCACTAGGGACATATTGTGGTCTTTGTATTCACACATGTATTATGATTTCCGGATAACACAATTATAGCATGAACAATAGACAATTATCATGAACAAGGAAATATAATAATAACCATTTTTTTATTGCCTCTAGGGCATATTTCCAACAGCTCTTCCAGGATTTCCAAGTTAACTTTGTCAAATGCCTTCTCATAATCTAACTTGAGGACAAGACCCTATCTCTTGCTAGAGTGGATAGAGTGGAGTACCCCATGAGCAGTGACCACACTCTCCAGTATGTATCTTCCCTTAAGGAAAGCAGACTGATTACTAGCTATAAACCTCTAAAGAATTTTGGCTAATCTATTAGTAGGTACATTGATAAAGATCTTAAAACGACAATTTAGCAAACTAATAGGCCTAAAATTCTTCATAGATGAAGCATAAGCCTCTTTAGGGATGGGAGTCAACATGGAAAAATTAAGCAAGTCCTTCCTTATGGATGTCTGTAAACATGGACATCAGGTCCTTTTTGATAAGGTCCCAGAAGTGTTGATAAAATAAAAAAGGGATCACCATCAGGTCCTGGTGCCCCATCAGGATAAGACTCAAAGACTGCCCTCTTAACTTCCTATTCAGAGAAGGGGGCTTCTAGAATCTCATTCTCAGCAATTTTCACCTTTTCCTCATTAGAGAAAAAGCAGGGGTTTAAATGACCCCCCTATCCTATAACTTGATTAGGTCTTTATAGAAGTTACTGGCTACATCTAACATATCTTTGGTATCAGTGACATGCCCATGTGGGCCATCCAGGGATTGAATGACAATTTTCCTTCTCCTTTGATTGCCCACTGCATGAAAATAATCAGTGTTCCTGTCACCCTCTTTAATATTTCTATCTCTAGATCTTCGCTTGGCTTTGATCTCTTCATGTAACCAAATTTTCTGAAGTTCGTCATGAGTGAACCTAAGTCTTGAAAATTCAGTTTCAAAGAGGGCCATAGTTTCAGACTTAATATCTAATTTGTCATATTCCTCTAGAAGGATTTTTTTGTATCTCCTAAGTTGAGCTTCCTTATTTGAGCTCCACCCTTTAGTGATTTTCCTAAGTTTTATAATTTTGTCTTGCCAATTGTCCATGGAAGTGTGATAACCCACAAGTGTAGGGAATCACAATAGTTTTCGTGGATAGAGTATTCAACCCAAATTTATTGATTCTATACAAATGGCGCCAAAGAATATTTGCAAGTACTAGTTATTTGCCCGTGCGTTGCAACGGGACATACATATTGTGATGGTTTAATACTAATTATGTCTAACATATATGTTTGGAATCTTCATGCACATCAAATGACATCATTCACTTTTTTGCCGCTAAATCAATTTCTTATTCCTTTCATGTATTTTCTCCACAGACTATTCCCACTTGTCCGCCATACAAATTCAATCTTGCCACCCGTCCTCCATACAAATTCAATCTTGCCTCCTAAGTAAATCAAACAAATGATTTTATAAATTAAATAAAGAAAACAGAAAACAAAATAAAATTGTTCAATCATGGTACATACATAGTGGTGGAGGCCTCCCTACCTTGATTTGGCCGGTGCAGGCTGGGCGCATTGCCGCGTCGACATTATCAGTGGTGAGTGACCAAAGCCCGCCATGTCTCAACTTTTGTTCGTCCTCCGCCACTGTATATACATGATACCTCTCGGCTGTGTGTTACAAAAGCAATATGTGATGGTTTAAAATAAGTATGGTTCATGAGATTGGTGGCCAAATAACAGTTTATGCCCTATGTCGGTGTCAAAACCGGCGGATCTTGGGTAGGGGGTCCCGATCTGTGCGTCTAGGCGGATGGTAACAGGAGACGAGGGACACGATGTTTTTACCCAGGTTCGGGCCCTCTTGATGGAGGTAAAACCCTACGTCCTGCTTGATTAATATTGATGATGTGGGTTACAAGAGTAGATCTACCACGAGATCAAGGAGGCTAAACCCTAGAAGCTAGCCTATGGTATGATTGTTGTTCGTCCTATGGACTAGGGCCATTCGGTTTATATAGACACAGGAGAGGGCTAGGGTTACACAGAGTCAGTTACAAAGGTAGGAGATCTACATATCCATATCGCCAAGCTTGCCTTCCACGCCAGGGAAAGTCCCATCCGGACACGGGACGAAGTCTTCAATCTTGTATCTTCATAGTCTTGGAGTCCGGCCGATGATGATAGTTCGGCTATACGGACACCCCCTAGTCCAGAACTCCCTCAGTAGCCCCTGAACCAGGCTTCAATGATGACGAGTCCGGCGCGCATATTGTCTTCGGCATTGCAAGGCGGGTTCTTCCTCCGAATAATTTATAGAAGATTGTGAACACCAGGATAGTGTCCGGCTCTGCAAAAATAAATTCCACATACCACCGTAGAGAGAATAATATTACACAAGATCAATCTGCTGACGTATTCTGTGGCGTGACGTCACACCACTTCCAAGCCTTTACTCGAATTGTTTTTATTGCTCCACCTCAGCGTGTTTAGCGAGGCGGTTTCCTTGGCACGTCTTGTCGAAGTAGAGATCATGTTCCCCTTATTCCGGGATTCCCATCAATTCCGGGATTCCCTTGCCACGCCCCGTCCATCGAAGGCGGGTTCCAAACGGTCACGGGGACGGCTCTTGGTATTCTTCCTCTTTATAATGAGACCAAGGCCCATTCTTTTTATTCAATCCTCTATTGAATACGCCCCTCTCCCCGAGTTCCAACACCCAGGGCTCCAAATTCAGGTACCTTCGATCTTCAACAATGTCTGGTCCTGACCTACGAGGCCGGTGGATGCCCTCCTCCGTCACGGAGGAGGACGTGCTAAAGCTGAGAGATGCCAGGTACTTAACCTACGAAATTTCGCATAGGCTGCCTGCTCGAGGGCAAGTTATCCCAACTCCCGAGCCTGGCGAGAGCGTCGTGTTTGTGTCTCACTTCCGTCGGGGTTTAGGCTTCCTGACGGATCCCTTCATGAGGGGGCTCATGTTTTACTATGGGCTGGAATTCCACGACCTGGCTCCGGAGTCCATCCTCCACATCTCATCATTCATTGTCGTCTGCGAAGCCTTCCTCCGCACTACCCCTCACTTTGGCTTGTGGCTCAAAACCTTCAACATGGAGCCGAAGATGGTTGAGGGGCGTCAGGCAGAGTGCGGCGGGGCGGTTATAAGCAAGAGGGCCGAAGCTCCATGGCCCAAGGGCTCTTTCCAGGAGGAGCTCCGCTTGTGGCAACAGGAGTGGTTCTATGTCACCGCTCCCCGGGGCAGCACGCAGAAGCCGCCGCCCGTCTTTCGCTCGGGCCCTCCACAACAGCTGACGTCATGGGTCAACAAGGGGCGTGACTGGGGGCCGCCCAAAGACGTCCCCCTGTTGCAAGACCGGATTCGAGGCCTCCAAGAAAGGGAGATCAATCTGGTCGCAGTGGTGCAGGTCATGTTAATCCGGCGCCTACTGCCCTGCAAACGTCGCCCCTCCGCCTGTGGGAATTTAATCCGGAGGGGCCACGAGCTCTTCAACACTTCATGGGTTTGACTCCCATGGAGATGTATAAACTGTTCTTCGGATCGCAAGAGACGCATCCGGAATTGACCGAGGACGCTGGCCTAAGCTGCAATCACCCGGATACTCAAGTAAGTAGCCCTGTGTCCGGACACACCATCCATTTACTTATCGTGAGCTTGCCTTTTAACCAGCTATCCTTGGACAGGAGTGGATAGCGCAAGCAAAACTGATACGGTATCCGGCCCCCCTCCCTGAGACCACGCAGGATCCCGTGTTAATCAAAATGTTGGAGGTCGCACCTTCGAATGAGGGCGAAGGGGGGCACGGGGAAACTGTCACCTCTGCCAAGGAGGTTTTTAGTAAGGGAGGAATCGAGAGTCCCTCCCTCCAGGGGGAGAAGAGGAACGCTTCCGAAGACCCGGAGGCCAAGGCCTCAAAGCGGGGAAAGAAATCTGTACTGGAAGGTCCTGCGCCAGAAAGCGCCCCGGCCGTACTGTCTCCTCGGAGGAATCAGCCCTCTAACGAGCCGTAAGTGAAAAAGGGGGATTTTATAATTATCAGACACCCCTGCTTAATGTCTAAAGGTAACCAAAGTTTTTACCTTGTAGTTCGGATCTCAGCCCATCTCAGCACAGCTCATCTTCGGGAGACCTTTGTCCGAAGATGATGGAAAGCAAAATGCCTCCATCTGCCGCCCCATCGTGTGGGGCGGACGACCCTGAGGTGTCATCATGGAGGGTCTCCCCGAGTCTGGCGGGGCCGGAGAGTTCAGCGCCCATTGGAGTACGGCCGGTGGAGCTGCAGGATTTGCTTAAGAGGGCGTCCATCTCAGAAGATCACCGCACATTAATGGGCAGTGTGATTGAGAGGATCTCGTCCGCCGAAACCGGCTTGTATGAGGCCGTCGGAAGTTTACTGACGGGATTTGAGGTACGCAAAAAATGACATACCTGTTGACAGTTTTGCACATGAAGTGCGCCCTGTATAGATAGTAGCCCCTGAGACTTGGTATGCTGTCGAAAACAACAGCGTGCCTAGGATCATAATCTCAGTTATTAACTGTCGCCTTTCCCATGCAGGTGGCAGAACGTTCGGTGGCCAACCGGACTGATGAATTTGCCGAGCTGAAGAAGCAACTCGACACTGCGGATGCGGACATCTCGCTGGTCAATAGACGACTTGATGAGTCACAAGGTATGTGGTTGCCCCGCGGTTGGTTAGTAAGGTAGCTGACGCCCATTCCTTACAAATTGTATGCTTAGATGCAGATGGTGCTGCTGCTGTGGAAGACCTTCGAGCAGAACTTGCTCGAGCCAAGGAGCAAGCTAGAGAAAGCGAGGCGGCTGCCTTGAAGGCAGCGGAAGGGCTAGAAGCCGAGAAGGCTGCTCACTGCCGAAGCAGGGAGGAGATGGCTGGAATGGCGATGAAATTAAGAGTTGCTACCGATCGCCTGGAGGTTCTTGAAGGAGAACGCCGAGCGGAGCAAGAGGACCTGAAGAAGGCCGATGCCGAGGCCAAGGATGCCCGTAGTGCGATGCGGGCTATGAAGGAGGAACTGCGTCAGGTCGGAGACATTGTGGCTGGAAAGCCCTTTATGCTGCATAGGAAGTTCACGGATCCGAAGTATGCTCAGCTGGGCCGATTGTATGGTGCGGAGGATCCTTATCTGGACTTGGCAACAAGTGCGGCTGATGCAGTCGTGCACTTTCGAAGCCAGGAGGATCATGAAATGGAAGAGCTTTTCTGGTCTCAATTCCATAGTCCGGAGCGTCCACTTCCGTTGAGTGATCGGCTGGTTGAGTGGGCTGAGCTGAATAGATTGTCCGGACTGGCCATGACGGATGTGGTCACTCATCTGTGGCCGAAAAGGCCCAAGCCGAAGAGTTATTTTGGCTTGTTGCAGCAATTCCTTGGGGCGGTGCCGCATATTAAGGCGATGAAGCGGTCGGCATGCATAGAAGGTGCGCGGATGGCTCTCGCCCGTGGTAAAACATACTGGGCGGAGATGGATGCCACCGCTATTGCATCCCGGGGTTCGGACAAAAGCCGATTCCCCACCGAGCATTACTTTGAGGAAGTCCTGCAGGGCGCTCGTATAATAGAGTCGCAGTGCTCGAAAGATGTTATGTTTGAATGACATGTATGATTTCTAAGATCATCTTTATAATGCAATGACTTTTTATACTTGTGTGTTCAAGTATTGAACTATCTCCTGTGCGGCCGTATATGTATGTATAATCTGAAAGATGGCAGTCTTTGGCTTCAGCCCCCACGCACATGGTGCGGGGGTGTTTGCAAAAAGAAAAACGCTTTTTCACACTTAATCCAACGTCTTGGTCCTTTTAAGGAGGTGATAGCATAGCAAACTAGGCAACCGGACTACAATGCTTTTTCACTTAGCCATAGGAGCTCGAATGTGGGGCTAATATATAGCCCCTGATGGCACCGCGCTTCTCCGAACTCGGGGCGCGTATGTGCCTGACCGGGAAGCGGTCCTTCATCAAAGCAGAGGAATTCTAAACATTCCAATGGTCGATCGAGTGGTTGACCAGTCTCTCGCTATATCATGACAGTCAGTTTTCGGCTTTCTCTACTAAGGCGCTCTCCCGGCCGAACCGGGGCACAATCGCAGTAGTTCTCTTGGTGCCACGTTAGCCGATGATACGGAACGTAAGGCAGCAAAACACAGGAGCTGGGCAAACCCAACATTTGACCAAAGACATGATTCGGAGCTGATGCATATAAGGCCTAACTCGAGACGCCAAACACTCCCTGAGGTGTTCGGTCTTTATGATATCGGGCAGAATAAAGCCCTAAGCCCCTAGTGTCCAGGTACAGGTGGGAACTTCTGACGCGGCCGATGCCAAAACGCCAGCCTCCTCCTCGGCTCTGGTAGGAAACCGTGGGATGTGTATCAACAAGAGACAGTGAGAAAGGTTTACGCAGGGTCTTAATCTGAAAAGAATCCTTGCAACGGGTCCCTATTGCACGTCTGCGCCTGTGTCTCTGTTGTGCTGTATCCTGGACGGGTGTAGCACGTGCTTCATCTATAAAAGAGAAGGACTTAGTTTCTAAGAAATATCGTGCAAAAAGTGTATCAAAATAAAGTATAATTTGGAAGATGAAGAAAGTTGAGCTTTATTGGCTTTCATCATTTATGCGCGCGGCCCCCTAAAAAAGGGGTATGCGGCTGGGAAGCCCCTTGTTAAGTTACGCCGGGCTCGTCTAACCATGTCCGAGGTCTAAATGACCTGTTTTTAGGGGCTTTGACCTGCAAGGTCGGAATAATGTGTGGCTGCCGAGGCAGCCGCACATTCTCCATGGTCGAAAGACACCTGGAGTTTTAAGAATATGCCATGTGGACCGGGAATTTTTAAGCGTAAGAGACGCGTAATGTGGTATTGCATTAAAGCGGGCGAAAGCTGCACGCCCCAGTAGTGCTTAAGGGCTACTGCTAAATGGGGCGATGGAGGGTGAGCTTTTCGCGACGGAGGTTGTCGGATGAACCGAACCCGACCTCTAGTGGTACAGAGCCTGTAAAATTGGCTAAAAAAGGCCTGGCGTCACTCCTTTGAAGGAAGTGCTGCTATAGCGAATTTTGGTGGGTTCTATCCCCAGTCTGCGGACGGTGTCCTGGTATAGCAGGGGCCGCGCTGCGTGTTATCACGTGAAGTGAGTTCATTGTTTTGACTTCTAATGGGAAAGTCTTTTGGTTTCCGGAGCGCTGCTTTTGGGTTTCGTCACTTTCACTTGGTGTGTCGAGCCCTTTGTGTTCGGTGTTAAGTCGGCCGGACTGCTTGAAGACCCGACAATCTCTATGGGTATGGTTTGCAGGCTTCCCAGAGGTACCGTGTATTTGACACAGTCTATTCAGAATCTTGTTTAGGTTGGATAGCTCGTCACTGTTATCCTTTAGGGGCAGTGTTTTGTTGTTCGATTGAGAGCTTTTGAATCCGGCGTTGACCGCCGTACTATTTGGGACATTTTCCTTATTCCGGTGGTGATCTTTTTTGCGTCGTGATTTCCCATTTCCATCCCTGATTTCGGATGTACTCGGGTCGCTGGTGCTGCATCTAGCCAACCAGCTGTCTTCCCCCCGCGCAAAAGCGGGTCATGAGACTTGTTAGTGCGGCCATTGTTCTTGGTTTTTCCTGGCCGAGGTGTCTGGCGAGCCATTCGTCTCGGACATTGTGTTTAAAGGCTGCTAAGGCTTCAACGTCTGGACAGTCGACTATTTGGTTCTTTTTAGTGAGGAACCTGTTCCAGAATTTGCGTGCTGATTCTCCGGGCTGTTGAGTTATGTGACTTAAATCATCTGCATCTGGAGGCCGGACATAAGTCCCCTAAAAATTTGCTCGAAACGCATCCTCAAGCTCTTCCCAACTTCCAATCGTATTTTCTGGGAGGCTTTTAAGCCAATGCCGGGCCGGCCTTTTGAGCTTGAGAGGTAGGTATTTTATGGCATGGAGATCGTCTCCTCTTGCCATGTGTATGTGTAGGATATAATCCTCAATCCAGACTCCGGGGTCTGTTGTTCCGTCGTATGCATCTATGTTTATGGGTTTAAATCCCGCTGGAAATCCATGATCCAGTACCTCGTCGGTAAAACATAGTGGGTGTGCGGCGCCCCTGTATTTGGGTGTGCCGTTGTCTTCAAATGCTCGGCTGGTTCTGTTACTTCCTGGAGTCTTCTTTTTTGGCCCATAGATAGACCTGGCCGGGTTATCCTTTTTCTGAGGATCTTTATGCTGATCATGTGCCGGCTTGTGTGTGGCGCCCCGTGTTGCTCTTGGCCTGTCATCTGGTCGTCTATCCGGCCAGGCGGCCCCTTTCTTTTTTGACTGGGGGGGCTCGAAGGCCTCCTCGTCGAATTCGGGCAACAGCTTGTGCTTCGGGTAGCTCTTTGTCTGGTGACTAGTGCCATATTTATCTGTGGTGTTGAGTACTTTGCTCCATCTCGTTCTGAGTGCGTCTTCCGCTGTTTTGAGCTTCCGCTTTTGCTTCTTCAAACTTCTTGCAGTGGCGACGAGCCTTTTATGAAGATTCATATGCTCTGGTGATGTGAGATCATCTTCGCCGGGGATGGGTTGCTTGTCCGGTTCATGTCCGGCTGGCTGCTTGTTGACGTGTGCGTCATCCACTGCTTTGCCCTGCTCTAGGGCCGGGTCCATATGGGTGCCGTTTTTGTTGATGCCGGTCTTCGGGCGGCGCTTGCGTCGTTGCTTTGTTTGTTTGTTGGGGGAGTTGTCCTTCGCCACGTCCCATTTTTCCTCATCGTCGCTTCCTTGTGGTGTGTCCACCATGTATACATTGTGGGCTGGGGTGGCTTTCCTGCGCCCGTTAGGCGCTGGTTCTTGGTCGTCTCCGGCATCGTCGTCCATACCGTCGATGTCCTCGGAGTCGTAGTCTAGCATGTGAGTTAAATTGTCGATAGCAGCTACCAAGTGGGTGGTGGGTGGGCTTTGAATTTCTTTGTCGTCCGCATCCCAGCCGTCCTGACCGCAATCCGGCCAGGTCTCTCCTGATAACGAGAGGTATTTTAGCGAACTCAAGATGTCGCCGAAAGGTGAGTGTTGAGAGACGTCCGCTACGGTGAACTCCATGATCGGCGCCCAATCAGATTCGATCGGGGCGGGCGCGGGAGGTTCGGAGTCCGGCAAGGAGTCCGGCACCTCGGAGTCACGAGCTTTATGAGGGACAAAGTCAGTGTTCGGCTCTATCGCCGTAGAGGTTGCAGCCCCCGAGGCGGTGTCTAGGCATCCATCCTTGATCTGCGGAGCTGGCTCCGAATTGAAGATCGGAGCGGTTTTGAGTGCGGCCTCCAAGGTACTGTCCGGCCGCAAAGCTAAATCATGCTCGCCGCGACAGTGCGGCACGCTCGGCTGTGGCTCGAACCCATCGAGGATCAAGTCCCCGCGGATGTCAGCCGTGAAGTTCAAACTTCCAAACCTGACATGACGGCCAGGGGCGTAGCCTTCGATCTGCTCCAGTTGGCCAAGCGAATTGGCCCGCAGTGCAAAGCCGCCGAATACGAAGATTTGTCTGGGGAGGAGGGTCTCACCCTGGACTACGTCGTTGATGATGATTGAAGAAGCCATCGAGCCTATCGGTGACGACACAGAGGAACTCTCAATGAAAGCACCAATGTCGGTGTCAAAACTGGCGGATCTCGGGTAGGGGGTCCCGATCTCTGCGTCTAGGCGGATGGTAACAGGAGATGAGGGACACGATGTTTTTACCCAGGTTCGGGCCCTCTTGATGGAGGTAAAACCCTACGTCCTGCTTGATTAATATTGATGATGTGGGTTACAAGAGTAGATCTACCACGAGATCAAGGAGGCTAAACCCTAGAAGCTAGCCTATGGTATGATTGTTGTTCGTCCTATGGACTAGGGCCATCCGGTTTATATAGACACCGGAGAGGGCTAGGGTTACACAGAGTCGGTTACAAAGCTAGGAGATCTACATATCCGTATCGCCAAGCTTGCCTTCCACGCCAAGGAAAGTCCCATCCGGACACGGGACGAAGTCTTCAATCTTGTATCTTCATAGTCTTGGAGTCCGGCCGATGATGATAGTTCGGCTATCCGGACACCCCCTAGTCCGGAACTCCCTCACCCTACCATAGCTAATATCATCAATTCATTTTCCTCGATCATGAACCTTTTGCTTGATCTGTTTTGGACTACCTTATAGATCACAAACCTTGTTGATATGTTCACGACACAATGGTGTTAGCTTAAAATCATCGTCCTCAAGCATGTTTGAGCATATCATATAGATGACATTGTGCACCTCGCCTATGATGTCCAAGACTAAAAACCTTAAATCTATATGGAAGTTAGCGCTTTGCAACAAATTAGAAAAATAGTAGATATTGCATAATGAAACATATACAAATAATTAAGAAAATAATTCATTATAATCAGTCGAGGCATTCTATTTAAGCAGTAGGGTCTTTTTAGCTAATAATTTGCATAACAGCAAAATAAGAAATATCAATTCTTCACTATCATTTTTACATCTTTTACTGATCAATAGCCTGGAAAAAAACTCCACATTCAGAGTACAGACAATGACGTGATCAATTCTAACATTGCCGATCATTGCCACTGGTCAGTTAAAAGGTAGGAAGATACATCAAAATCTTGAGAATAAAAGTGCATGTCATGCCATGTTGGTTAATTTGTCATGTTGACCATTTGATAAAATTGCCGAGGAAGTTGATTTTCCGAGTTCAATCAACCCTCTTTGAGCTACGTCCTTGGCCTATTACAACACATTCCCTTCCACGACCTTTTTGTGTGTGTATGTTTTCCAAAGGCAGTAGTGCATCGTGGCATGTAATATCCTTGCTACGACATTAGCTTATCCCTGGAATTCACAATCACAAAAGAACCAGACTTTAGAATCACAAAATAAATTTACTATAAGGAATATGTAAACAACTGCAAAATAGAATTGACAATGTTTAATTCCAGAAAAAATTTCCAAGAGGCAGGCCATGGTCATCATATACGGGGATCTCAGACTCTTTAATGTGTGTTCTTATGTGTCAAAAAATCCTTGCCATTTTGATCGGCAACTACAGGAAAATTGGTCTAGGTTAGATGTGAGGGAATGGAAAAATATTGAACTAACCTGTAATTAGCTACAAGACTACAATTCCAATCAACATCTACATGTTTACCTAGAGGGACATTACAAATTGTTCTAACCAACATGATCCTAGCAATATAGGTAATCACGATGTTGTCTTGACTCTTGAGCAATAAAATTGGGAGGAATAACAGAGGGATTCTCTGGTTTAGGGCAACTCTGGGAGCTCCTCATGATCGCGCGGAGGCGCCGGAAACAACATGTTTGTAGCTGCATGGGTAGAGGGGCCTAGACAGCCTTGACGGCCATGCGAGCCTCGAGCATGGATGATGACGAGTGCTGCACTATGTTATCCACCACCACCGACTTGCCTGATTGCGCCCAAACCAGATCGGATCGGATTGTGCCATAGATTGTAGTTGGTCACCTACTCCTCACTACAGCACACGAACAGGACGCAAGTACTACCATAGCGATCTTGCGATCTGGCTGCTCACTTTGTCAGGTACACTCGCCTTAGCCTTGTCCGTGCTGGAGCCTAGAGGTACCTTCCCTCCTATCAATGTAAGAAGCGCTACAGCCGCGGGCTTCTCCAGCACCGTCGCCGCCAAAGCTTTCAAGGGAGGGAGGCTGTAGCGACCAGGCCTCAAACGGTCAAGTCTCTATGCATCAGTGTCATCCCTGGATCGGTAATGCTGACATGCACAATACTCGAGGATTCATAACAGAGTTTCAATCACACACTTATTACATCGAGTCCTCATAAAGAGTATGATTACATAAATAAATCATGGCTGAAGGCCATCTAAACTAGATAACAACGGAAGCTCCGAAGGTAAATGAGTCCATCAACTCCAACATCATAGCTAAGTCCAAAACAACGACCTATCGCACCTTATTCGTTGTCTGAGTAGTCTGCAACATAAGATGTTGCAGCCCGAAACGGGTCAGCACATGGATAATGCTGGCATAGTTACACTATAAAGCAATGATAATGCAAGAACTATATATACATGCAATATTTGGCTGGTGGAGGCTGTAAGTTTCACAATTTTTCAGAAAGCTAGTTTTCCCCTACAACAAAGGAATACATTTATTAACTACTCCCATGTTGCCCATTCTTTGAGAAGGTAACCCCAACTCAAATCCCAATTAAAAGTATCATCATTAACCCAACATCATAATTAATTAGAGTAACGTGTTGAGATCACATCAATAGATTCAAGTACCAGATACTCAAGATGTCCATAACCGGGGACACGGCTAACCATGATTAGTTTATACACTCTGTAGAGGTTTGCACACTTTTCACCACAAGACTCGATCTCCGCCATTGGATTTCTCGCACTACATGATGTTTGAGAAACAGATGACCGAGACACAGTCTTTCAGAAGCGTTAGCATCTTACGATGTGTAGACAGTACCACCTACATCCCCTACATCTGCTAGTCTACCACTGTAAGAGGTCACACGACTTACTCAACTATGCTAGAGCCCATAATGGCATTTGTCTGCACACGGAAGTTTCTAGCATGAATAATCTTATGATCCCTTTGAGCCTGGGTGGCAGTCGATAGGATAAGCACCGGTAACCCCGAGATTTCCAAAAAAACAGGCAATCACTGGGTTCCCCAGGTGCATCAATCCACCCAGATGTGTATTTAAGTTGCCACCTTAATGTTATCCATAATTAAAATAACTCTCAAACTTCCATGTGTGAATCACAATCCAATCCCCGTCTATGAGCATGGCTAAGCAAAACATAAGCATATTGTATATTCCCGGGGTGATCAAAAGGTATTAGGCTCCTACCTCAAGCACTACAACTAAAACCACATGTTCCCAATCCTACCAATGCAATTACTTGTGGGGCAGACTAATGCATAGTAAAAACCGAGTATAAAAGAGTATGATCAAAGTGTAACTTGCCTTGCTGATGATCTGCAAACTCTAGAGATTCGTGATAACAAGCTTCGCACTCCGGGTAATCTAGCATAGACAAACAATAACATTCATAAGCAATCTGCCAAACGAAACACGAGAAAACTCAAGAGAAGATCCAAAACAAACACGAAACAAGCAAACAGCTTAAACTAACAAGATTCAAAACCTAACATCAATACTAGCATCTGAATTAGATATTAACAGTAGGTATAAGTGATTAGCTACAATTTGCAAAAAGATTCAACTCAAACGGAGCAACGAAACTCAAAATACGAATGAGACAAGATCGTTTACTAATATGGACTAAAGTCAAATTTCAAAGTACCAAAATCATGTTCAAGTTGATTAACTGGAAAGAGGGATTCGAAACGAAGATTTAGGCGCTGGTTTCATCTAATTCGGATAAATGAGTAAAAAGTTATACTAGTTTAAAGGTGAGGGGCCGAATCGCGATAAAAATAATCGCGAATAAGTCCCTGAAAAAATTTAAAAAGAAAATACTAACGAACGAACGTTCGCTGTCTGAACCTAACCGGCGAACAACGATCGTTAAAACAAACGAACGGACGAACGTTCGTTAAATAAAAATAAACTGACGAAAACAGACCTAAAGAAATAAACCGAAAAACCTAAAAAAACCGGGTCCGGTTCGTGTCGAGAACCCGACAGCGGTGGCGGCAATGGTGGGGCGGCGATGTCAGCGGTGAACGGCAGGGCGGCGGCGGCGCGGGGTGGTGGCGGCGCGGAGTGGAGTGGAGTGGCGCGGCGGCTGCTGCTGCTGCTTGGGGGCGGTGGCGGGCGATGTGGGGCTCCAGGGGGACCCCGGGCGCGACTTTTAAGGGGGAGGGGGCGAGGCAGCGGCAGGTGGCTTGGGCGAGGGGGCACCAGACTTGGGAGGCGTGCCCGAGCTGGACACGGCGGCGAAGGTGGCAGCGCTGCGCTGGGCCGGCACGCTCGGCTGGGCCGTTGGCGAGTCGGGCGACAGGGATTTTTTTAATAAATTCTGCCCGAAGAAAAACCCTAATAAAATAGGAAAAAAAATATCTAAAAATGCCAAAAACAATTTTCGCCGTCTAAATGGAATATTTAGAACGAGGTGAACATTTTTCTGGCCTAAAATGCAATTTTGAAAAAAAACATATTTTTCTAATTCAAATAAAATAACAAATAAAATACGAGAAAAATCATAATTTGATTTTAAAATTCTTTCTCCAATATATCTCTGAATTTGAAGAAGTCATATTATCTTCGCTCATTTATTTTAAATATTGGAAATAATTGGAGTTAAAAATAATAAAATCAAATTGATCCTTTCTTCAAATTTGAAAAGAATTCAAGTATGATTTTTTATGAAACCTCCAACTCTCTCCGTGGGTCCTTGAGTTGCTTAAGATTTCTAGGATCTCAACCAAATGCAAAAAAATATATGATATGCATATGATGTTCTATGTGTAACATCCAAATTGAAAATTGGGATGTTACAAACCTACCCCCTTAAGATGAATCTCGCCCTCGAGATTTGGGATGGTCAGCAAAAAGGTTTGGGTGGTCTCTACGAAGGTCTTCCTCTTGCTCCCAGGTGGCTTCCTCCTCGGTATGGTGGCTCCATAGAACTTTGCAAAACTTGATAACCTTGCTGCGAGTAACTCGGCTAGAAAACTCGAGAATCTTGACTGGCTTCTCTTCATAGGTCAAATCACTGTCTAACTGAATCGCTTCCAGTGGCACTATATCTCTCAGAGGAATATCAGCCATGTCTGCGTGGCACTTGTTCAACTGGGTAACGTGAAACACATCGTGAACTCGTGACAATCCTTCTGGCAATTCCAGCTTGTATGCAACTTCTCCCATATGTTCCAAAACTTTGTATGGTCCCACAAAACATGGTGCTAGCTTTCCCTTAACTCCAAAATAGTTAACTCCTCGAAGTGGGGACACACGAAGATATACTCTATCTCCAACTTCGTAAACTATCTCCTTGCGTTTAGAATCCGCATAACTCTTCTGCATGGACTAGGCTACCTTGAGTCTGTCGCGAATCAACTTAACCTTCTCTTCAGAGTCTTTGATTAAATCTGGTCCAAACAACTGTCGATCTCCAAATTCATCCCACGATAACAGTGTCGTGCACCTCCTTCCGTACAAAGCTTCGAAAGGGGCCATCTTCAAACTGGATTGATAACTGTTGTTATAAGAGAACTCTGCATACAGCAAATTGTCGTCCCAACTAGATCCATAATCTAGCGCACAAGCTCTCAACATGTCCTCCAGAATCTGATTGACTCTCTTGGTCTATCCATCTGTCTGTGGATGAAAGGTTGTACTGAACTCTAGCCTAGTACCCAAAGTCTCATGCAACTGATTCCAAAACTTTGAGGTAAACTGGGTTCCTCTATCTGATACTATGGTCCTCGAAATTCCGTGCAGACATACAATCCTGGTCATGTATATCTTTGCCAACTTAGCACTCGTATAAGTGGTTTTCATAGGGATGCAATGAGCTACTTGTGTCAAACGATTGACTACAACCCAGATAGAGTCATAGCCTGAATGAGTCCTGGGCAATCCTGTGATAAAATCCATGCCTAGCTTATCCCACTTCCATTCGGGTATCGGCAATGGCTGTAGCAATCCAGCTGGTTTCTGATGCTCTGCCTTAACTCTCTGACATACATCACATACTGCTACATACTCGGCAATATCCTTCTTTATTCCGGTCCACCAGAAACTTTCCTTTAAATCCAGGTAACTATTAGTGTTTCCTGGGTGAATCGAATATGGCGAATCATGGGCCTCCTACAAAATCAACTTCCTGATCACGGGGCCATTAGGCACATAAACACAATCCTCAAACCACAAAGTGTCGTGCTCATCCTCATGAAATCCTTTAGCCTTTCCTTTGCTCGTCCTTTCCTTTATCTCGGCAATCTCCTTGTCAGTCTTCTGGGCTTCTCTAATCTTAACCGTCAAGGTGGACTGAATTTCCAATGCTACTACATAACCTCTTGGAACTATCTCCAAACTTAACTCTCGAAGATCATCTGCTAACTCCTTAGGCAATTCTCCGGTCATGAGCGTATTAACATAACTCTTGTGGTTCAACGCATCTGCTACTACATTGGCCTTTCCGGGATGATAGTGCAATTTCATATCATAATCCTTAATGAGCTCCAACCATCTCCTTTGCCTGAGATTCAACTCCTTCTGCATGAAGATATATTTCAAACTCTTATGATCCGTGTATACCTCATAGTGGTTTCTGATGAGAAAATGTCTCCATGTCTTCAGTGCATGCACTACGGCTGCTAACTCCAAATCATGCGTAGCGTAATTCAGCTCCTGGGGTTTATGCTGTCGTGAGGCATAGGAAACAACTCTGCCTTCCTGCATGAGCACTGCTCCAAGTCCTCGACGTGAAGCGTCACAATACACTTGATAATCCTTTCGTTGGTCTGGAAGAATCAGCATTGGGGCTGTAACCAAACGTTTCTTCAACTCCTGAAAACTGGCTTCACACTCCTCAGTCCATTTAAACTTGGTGTCCTTCTTCAATAACTCCGTCATGGGCTTTGCAATCCTGGATAAATACTCAATGAACCTCCGGTAATATCCTGCGAGTCCAAGAAAACTCCTGATCTCTCCAACTAATGTGGGTGCCACCCATTTAGTCACGGAAACAACCTTGGTAGGGTCTACTGCTATTCCTTCTCCGGATATAACATGTCCGAGAAATCCAACTTCCTTTAACCAAAACTCACATTTGCTGAACTTGGCATACAACTGATGTTCTCTGAGCTTCTCAATGCTCCTCATGCTCCTCTTTGTTCTTTGAGTAGACCAATATGTCATCAATGGACACTACGACGAACTTATCCAAAAACTCCATAAACACTTTGTTCATCATGTTCATAAAATAGGCAGGTGCGTTAGTCAGACCAAATGGCATAACGGTATACTCATATAGCCCGTACCTTGTGGTAAAAGCTATCTTAGGTATATCATGCTCTCGAATCTTCAATTGGTGATAACCCGATCAAAGATTGATCTTAGAGAAGACTTTAGCTCCTTGCAACTGGTCAAACAAATCATTGATCATCGGCAGTGGATATTTTTTCTTGATTGTCACCTCATTCAACGCACGATAATCAACAACCATCCTTAAATATCCATCCTTTTTCTCCACTAGAAGCACTGGGGCTCCCCAAGGTGACGAACTTGGTCGAATGTAACCCTTATCCAGTAACTCCTTAGTCTGCTTCTTAATTTCCTCTAAATCTTGTGCGGGCATCCGATACGGTCTCTTTGATATTGGCCCGGTGCCTGGCAATAGCTCAATCAAAAACTCAATGTCACGATCCAATGGCATGCCTGGTAAATCCTCAGGAAATACATCGGGGTATCCTTCACCACTGGTACTTCCTCCTGCAGAACTCCTGATAAGGAATTCACTTGAGTCCTTTTCGGCACATGCTGGGATACATACTTGATCCTTCTTCCTTCTGGGGTGGTGACAAATATCGACTTACTAGCACAATCAATGTTCCCTCCATACTTTGATAACCAATCCATGCCTAATATTATATCCAGTCCTTGTGACTCCAAAATTATTAGGTTCGAGGGAAACTCATAGTTACCAATCCTTAAGGGTAACCGATCATACCATCGGCTGGCCATATACTCTACTCCTGGTGAGCTTACTAACATGGGTGTCCTAAGGGCT
This sequence comes from Triticum dicoccoides, assembly GCF_002162155.2. Classification (NCBI taxonomy): domain Eukaryota; kingdom Viridiplantae; phylum Streptophyta; class Magnoliopsida; order Poales; family Poaceae; genus Triticum; species Triticum dicoccoides. The sequence continues at coordinate 621,890,907 of NC_041383.1, forward strand.
TGGGTTGGCACTTTATACTTATCCATAAATCCCCTTGATATGTATGAATGCGATGCACCACTATCAAAAAGTATAAGTGCGGGAAATGCATTAATCTAAAACTTACTGACAACTGCGTCGGGTTGATCCTCAATCTCCTCCACGCTGATGTGGTTCACCTGGCCTTTGGTGAAAGGGTTGGGCTTCTTGGTAGAACTCCCATTGCCATTTACATTCTTCGCGTCAGCGCATTCATTGGCATAATGTCTAGTCTTTTGGCACTTGTAACAGGTAACGTGGCTCAAATCCCTCTTGGCTGGTGTTGAAGCGTTGGAACAGTTCTGGCTGCTGCTTCCTCCATTCCCATTGCCATTCTTGGGGCCACTATGGTTGTGTGAACTTGCTCCATTGTGCGTGTGTCCTCCATGGTTGTGGGTATGTCCTCCCGAGTACGGGGAATGGCGAGGCTTCTACTGAGCTCCTGAAGTATACCTCCCCTATCCATACTTCCTCTTGCGATTACCAATCTGTTACTCTTGCCTTCAATCATAAGAGCCCTATCTACCAACTCCTGGTAGTTGTTGAATGTTGCCACCATCAACTACTTGCTCAGCTCATCATTCAGTCATTCCAGAAACTTCTCCTGTTTAGCGGCATCTGTAGCTACGTCATCCCAGGCATAGCGTGCTAACTTACTAAAATCATCCATGTACTGGCCCACTGTACGTCCTCCTTGGTGCAAGCTGCAAAACTCACGCTTCTTCATGCTCATAGCTCCTGCCGAAACATGGACAGTATGAAAAGCCTGCTGAAACTGATCCCATGTAACAGTGTCAATGGGGTAAGTGGCTGTGAAAATTTTCCCACCATGATGCTGCAGGTCCGTTAAGCTGATGTGCGGCAAAACACACTCTCTTTGCATCTGTGCATCCTGCAGTGGTCAGCTCTCTTCCAATCTTGCGGAGCCAATCATCTGCAACAATCGTCTCGGTGATACTAGAGAACACCAACAGATTTAACCTTAGGAAATGGGCTAGGTGATTAACAGGGGGTGGTGGTGGTGGGTTGTTGTTGTTGCTGTTGCCTTGGTTCTGATTCCGGACTAAAATTTGCATCAAGGTATTCTGCTGCTGGATCAACTGAGTGAGCTCCGGTGGAAAGGCAAATCCATTGTCACGTCTCGGGGGCATCTGATGGGTTTAGAAGGGGTGAGAAAACAGAATAGAATTGCGGTCTAAGAGATATGCACTACCCATAATGCCCATGAGACAAACACAATCAATTTTACTTCAATCAATAGCACACAAGTCACACGAAACGGTCTAACCTATAACTACAACCTGATCGTTGCAACTACTTGGAGGGAAAATACTACTAATTACAATGGTGGTCGTCTAGAAATTTTCATTAGAAGAAGACTCCATGATATCTGCTCGAGCTTCATCAACGTAGTCATCATCGCTATCAGGGTCGGAGTCGGTGTCATAGAGATGATGTAGTCTCCTGGTTGATTGTCCTTCTTTGGCGCAGGGTCTCCCATGAATACTCCTAGCTTCCTTGTTAGGTCGACATTCTTTTCTATTAATATAGCAATCTCCTCCTCGTATCCATCACGTGTAGACTTGATCTCCTATTCCAACTTGTTGTTTCTCCTCACCAGCTTCTTGATCTTCTTCATGTGGATAATTTGTTGATTCTGCTGTCGACGAATATGATCGCCCATCTCTTGAATGTATGCTGCAATTGATCCATCCCTCCTGGTGCGAATCATCTCCCATTTTTCATCTCGGCGGCCACATATCTGGTAGATGGTATTCTCCAGCTCCTTGTGGTACACCTCACATATGCGTCCAAAGGTGATATGTGCGGCCATGCTCTTTCCAATACTCCAACTTGGTGCATCAAGGTAGAAATCAACAGGCTCCATTGTTGGTGCAAAGGTCCTCCCAGGTATCCAAACTTTGATCTTCCAGTGCTCCTCTTCCGGTATAGTTGTAGAGAAAGTCCCCGTGAAGCTTGGTAGTCCGATGTTCAAATACTTAGTGATTTCCTTCAAGTGCATTCCGAAAGGGGTGTCATCATCCGATTGAGTGAACTTGTTCCTGGGTTCCATCATCTATAGAGTAGAAAAAGAGGAGAATTAGAAATGAGTAAAAAAGAGAAATCCCGTGGCTCATTCTAGTGGTCGCATCCTACAGTCAGCGTGAGCTCTGATACCATCTTGTAGTGACCAAACCTCAAACGGTCAAGTCTTTGTGCATCAGTGTCATCCCTAGATCAGTAATGCTGACACACACAATACTCGAGGATTTCTAACAGAGTTTCAATAACACACTTATTACATCGAGTCCTCATAAAGAGTATGATTACCTAAATAAATCATGGCTGAAGGCCATCTAAACTAGATAACAGCGGAAGCTCCAAAGGTAAATGAGTCCATCAACTCCAACAGCATAGCTGAGTGCAAAACAACGACCTATCACACCTTATTCGTCGTCTGAGTAGTCTGCAACATAAGACGTTGCAGCCTGAAATGGGTCAGCACATGGAATATGCTGGCATAGTTACACTGTAAAGCAATGATAATGCAAGAACTATATCTACATGCAATATTTGGCTAGTGGAGGCTGTAAGTTTCACCATTTTGCATAAAGCTAGTTTTTCCCTACAACAAAGGAATAAATTTATTAACTACTCCCATGTTTCCCATTATTTGAGGAGGTAACCCCAACTCAAATCCCAATTAAAAGTATCATCATTAACCCAACATCATAATTAATTAGAGTAACGTGTTGAGATCACATCAATAGATTCAAGTACCAGATACTCAAGATGTCCATAATTGGGGACACAACTAACCATGATTATTTTATACACTCTAAGAGGTTTGCGCACTTTTCCCCACAAGATTCGATCTCCTCCGTTGGATTTCTCGCACTACATGATGTTTGAGAAACGGATGACCAAGGCACAGTCTTTCAGAAGCATTAGCATCTTACGACGGGTAGACAGTACCACCTACATCCCCTACATCTGCTAGTCTACCATTGTAAGAGGTCACACGACTTACTCACCTATGCTAGAGCCCATAATGGCATGTGGCTGCACATGGAAGTTTCTAGCATGAACAATCTTATGATCCCTTTGAGCCTGGGTGGCAGTCCATAGGATAATCACCGGTAACCCCGAGATTTCCAAAAAAACATGCAATCACTGGGTTCCCCAGGTGCGTCAATCCACCCAGATGTGTATTTAAGTTGCCACCTTAATGTCATCCATAATTAAAATAACTCTCAAACTTCCATGTGTGAATCAAGATCCAATCCTCATCTACGAGCATGGCTAAGCAAAATATAAGCATATTGTATATTCTCGGGGTGATCAAAAGGTATTAGGCTCCTACCTCAAGCACTATAACCAAAACCACATGTTCCCAATCCTACCAATGCAATTATTTGTGGGGAAGACTAATGCATAGTAAAAACTGGGTATAGAAGAGTATGATCAAAGTGTAACTTGCCTTGCTGACGATCTGCAAACTCTAGAGATTCGTGATAACAAGCTTCACACTCTGGGTAATCTACCGTAGACAAATAATGACATTCATAAGCAATCACTCAAACGAAACACGAGAAAAGTCGAGAGAAGATCCAAAACAAACAAGAAACAAGCAAACAGCTTAAACTAACAAGAGTCAAAACCTAACAGCAATACTAGCATGTGAATTAGATCTTAACAGTAGGTATAAGTGATTAGCTACGATTTGCAAAAAGATTCAACTCAAACGGAGCAACGAAACTCAAAATACGAACGAAACAAGATCGTTTACTAATCTGGACTAAAGTAAAATTTCACAGTACCAAAATCAAGTTCAAGTTGATTAACTGGAAAGAGGGCTTCGAGAGGAAGATTTAGGCGCTGGTTTCATCTAATTCGGATAAACGAGTAAAAAGTTATACTAGTTTAAAGATCAGGGGCTGAATCACGATAAAAATAATGGCAGATAAGTCCCTAGCCTAAAAAACCAAAAAGAAAAAAACTAACGAACAAACGTTTGCTGTTTGAACCTAACCGGCGAACAACATTCGTTAAAATGAATGAACGAACGAACGTCCGCTAAATAAAAATAAACTGACAAAAACCGATCGAAAGAAATAAACCGGAAAACCTAAAAAAGTCAGGTCCGGTTTGTACTGGTTCAGGTCGAGAACCCGACGGCGGTGGCGGCGAATAGAGGGGCGGCGGTGGCGGCGACATGGGGTGGCGGCTGCGGTGGCGCAAGCGAGCGGCGGCGCGGAGTGGCGCGGGGGTTGCTGCTGCTTGGGGGCGGCGGCGGGCGATGTGGGGCTCCTGGGGGGCCCCGGGCGCGACTTTGAAGGGGGAGGGGGTGAGATGGGGGCGTGTGGCTTGGGGGAGGGGGCGCTGCGCTGGGCCGGCCCGCTCGGCTGGGCCGTCGGCCCTGTCGGGCGATGGAGATTTTTTTAATAAATTCTGCCCGAAGAAAAATCCTTATAAAATATAACAATTTCTAAAAATGCCAAAAAAAAATTCACCGTCTAAATGGAATATTTAGAACAAGGTGAACATTTATCTCGCCTAAAATGCAATTTTGAAAAAAAGAATATTTTTCTAAGTCAAATAAAATAGCAAATAAAATACCAGAAAAATCATAATTTGATTTTAAAATTCTTTCTCCAATATTTCTGAATTTGGAGTCATATTATCTTTGCTCATTCATTTTTAATATGAGAAATAATTGGAGATAAAAATAATAAAATCAAATTGATCCTTTCTTCAAATTTGAAAAGACTTCAAATATGAATTTTTGTGAAACCTCCAACTCTCTCCATGGGTCCTTGTGTTGCTTAAGATTTCTAGGATCTCAACCAAAATGCAAAAACAAATATGATATGCATATGATGTTCTATGTATAATATCCAAATTGAAAATTGGGATGTTATAGAGGCCGAGGAGGAACCCTAGAGATGGGTCTTGGAGAAAAGATCGGCGAGCGAGAGAGAGAGAGAGAGATCGATAAAGGGAGGCAACTTTGAAGGGAGAGAGGCTGAGGAGGAACCCTAGAGATGGGTCTGGGAGAAAAGATCGGCAAGCGAGAGAGAGAGATTGATAGAGGCAGGCATGATCGGTAAGGGGGTCGGTTCCGGGCGTCACAGAACCAAAAACCGGAAGGTACAGGGGAGACGTGCTACGAAAAAAATCAAACACGACTCGATGAAGAGGTGGAAGGACAAAGGGGGAAGACATAAGACGGGAGATGGGGTCGTATGAGAGGTTGGAAGAAGGGGGAACGTAAGAGGGGAAACGGAACACTACGTTTCTTTTAGGTAGTAGAGATAGATATTAGTAGTTGAGTTCACTACAAAAAAAATACACTTCCGTGATGATACATGTTTGTCACAATAGCTCGCGTTTTTTGTCATGCATGTACATCCATGCCAAATTTATGATAGAATCAAGATAGTCATACCTGTGCTGTCGTAGAAGTGTTCCATGACATTAGCAAAATTATCATCACGGAAGTGTCCACTTCCATGACGATAAATCGCGCGTCACAGAAGTGCTTTCGTCAAGGGTGACCGACACGTGGCATCCACCGTAACGGAACGCCGTTAAGCTATCGGGTCGGGTTTTGGATCCGATAACCCGTTACCAGCCCCGACCAATGGGGATTTTCCACGTGTAAAATCATCATTGGCTGGAGGAAACACGTGTCGGCTTATCATTGGGATATATGTCATCCGCTCATTGGACCGAAGGCGCCTATGATACGGCAACACGTGGCACAGCCCAACAGAGGCCCATTCCTGTGAAAAGGCCGACCCGTTTGACTTGGTCAAAAGGTGGCGGGCCGGCCCACGGAAAGCCTGTTAACGGCCTATTCGCATATAGCCCATTTACAACCCGCCAATCAAGGGCCTGTTACGCCCTATCCGAATTAGGCCCAGTAGCGTCACCTGGGCCGTCCAATATGATTCAGCCCGTTTTAACTTCCGGCCCATGTGTGGCCCATGACTTCTTTCGGCCCATATGAGGACCTTTGTAACTCTTGGCCCATTAACGGCCCGTGGTGAAACTGGCCCGTAATGAACAGTGTATCACTTTATACCCATTAACGGCCCGTTATTCCATTGGGCCGTTTCCAGCCCAAGTTATCTTTCGGCCTTCTCAGGGCCCATTGATTCTTGGGCTCACTGGCAGCATTCGGTTACATACGGCCCGTTACTGTCATTTTCTGCTTGTGGGCCAAATTCAGCCCGTCGTTACAGTCGGCCCGTTTGCGGACCGTTAATACGTTGGGCCGTTTTCATGTAAAAAAAAACCTGTTGGGCTGTTTTCATAGAGTTATCAAATACGGCCTATTAATGGCCCGTTATGGTCCACGAATAGTATGGCCCATGATTGGCGAAATGATGATATGCCCCGTAGAAGGCCCATGGATCCTACGGCCCTATGAGGCCCATGGATAGTATGACCTGTAGAAGGCCCATGGAACGTGCGGCCCGTAGAAGGCCCATTGATCCCTAAGGCCCATATAGAAGGCCGATGGATCCTACGGCCCGTATAGAAGGCCAATGGTCCTACGGACGAACGAAGGCCCATGGATCATATGACCTGCAGGAGGACCATGGTTACAACAGTCCGTGTGTTGCCATGATTATTTTGGCCTAGTTACCAAAAATAGGCTATTGTGGCCACTAGAAAAACACAGAAAAAGAACTTGCAGTGACTACAAGCAAACAACTAAACAAGATAATAAGGAAATAAATAAGCAAGCAATTAAGGCTAGCCTATTACCTCTATTACACATATTACATCCACTGGACATCAAAGTTCGCCACCAGTGTAAATATAGGGAACAAAGCAGCATATTACATACACTGGCCGTCAAAATTGGCCACCAGTGCAAATAAACGCGGCAGCAAAACAAGAGCATAACTGAAACAACTTCAGAAGAGCTCAAGAAACGTTATCCTGGGTATCCACCATGCTGGCAATAAGCTTAGCAAGCTGATTAGCTTTGTCCTGTTTGGTGCTAAAATCCTCCAACTCTTGCTATTGCACCAGAAAGTATGCATCTGAATGCTCCAGGGACTTCCACAGTCCTTCCGCTTCTTGTTGCAGCACAGCTGATCGATGTCTTTTAGCTTGTAGTTGAGAATCAAGAAACCGAACTGATTCAGACAGTGAGTTTGAATAGCTTGTGCAAGCGGTAGTGGCCAGCAACTCGAACACTAAACCAAGACAGGACTTTGGGGTTGTCTCGTTGTCTTCAAGATAGTCTTCCTTAGCTATTTTATCAGCTTTGTTCGAGACCAACAAGGATGTGTCACTATCCTGAACCTTATATGCATTACTTCCTTTACCATTGCTTAATAAGGCACTCTTCCCCAATATTCTGTCAGCATTCTAAAAGAAGAAACAAGCAGACACATAACAAGTTTAGCATGTACTAGTATATGAAACTCATTTCGGTGAACCAGTTCATTAGTAAGGTGGACATGATTAAACTACCAAGTCTTCTATTGCCAAGTACTAGTACATAATAAAAGCATCAAACAAACATATATCTATGTCCTATGGTCACTGCATTGTCTTGCCAAATCAAAATAGAGACACGGTTCAAATCATATCAGTTCAAGACAAATCAGTAGTGAAAGAATACAAAGCGTGGGAAACTACACGGCACAACAAGATTTCAGATGGGTACCACGGGTCTACATGTACAATAACACTATTGGCTCTGTTGTGATGCTAGTAATGTGCATGATATGAAAGTCAACTGTATACACAATTGAAATTGAAATCAAAAGGCTATTGATAAGAGCAAACCTGTTAAAGAAACATGCATTAACATACCTGCTGTGCCATTGGAGTTTCGATTGGATCCTTCAATTTAAAAATAAGTTTGTATCAGTAAATATAGTGATACAAGAGCAAAGCAATCATAGTTAAAAAAGGCGCGCCTAAGTGAGCGCTTAAGTGCGCCTAGGCTCTAGGCGTTGGCAAAATGCATTGCGCATAACTATGCTTAATCTGTGCATAACTGCACATAAGCATGCACTTTGGTCAGTAAAGTGCAAGGCGGTGGCAAAACACACAATTAACGCCTAGTGCTTTTTTGAACTATGATAGCAATGGAATCTTGAATTAGAACAATTGTTCTTCAGGTTTAGGCACTTGTTCTACATGAACAGAGTATAGTAAGACGCAAGAATATAATACTTAAAAATAGAAAATGAGCTCATAGACCTTACCACATTCTTGGTTCGGGACCAGTACAGAACAAGGCATTCCCAGTCATCGTCCAGTAAATGTGTCTCAAGAGAACGTAATGGAATTTGATGAGTTTCTTTGCCGGTGAAGTACATTTTCTTCAGGTAATTCCGATACTGCCACCAAGCATTCTTGAAGATAGCAGAGGTATTAGCACAGGTTACCTCATCCTGAGTTTCCAAATTGGTCCTTCTCTATAGAGAAAAATGGGAAAATTTGCTATATTATAACCATCATGGAGGTAGGATGTATGGGACGAAGCAAAGTAATTGCCATGAATAACATTACTTACACATAACTTCTAGACAAACACATGCAACTGGCATTTTCCTTCATCTTCAGTATAATATTTCCAAGATGGGAAGATACGCACATATGATTTAACAACATCAAATGCGATAGATGCTAAACTATGACTGGCTGGTTGTGCTTCCTCCACAGGAATAGGCGTACTAACTGGTGGAGTTGGGGTTCACCGTGATAGTACTGGCCATTTGGGCACTGGAGCTGCCTTACTAACTACTCTTGTTTGGGAGCTCTGTGGTGGAGATAGTGCCGTGTCAACAGGAACTGGGTTACTATCGGCTGGGGTTGGGGTTAGATTGGGTGAAGCTAGTTCTCTGTCCATCGCAGTAAGGGTACAATCTGCGAGAGTATGGGTTATGTGTGGTAGGGCTGGTTCTTGTGCATGTACAACCGGGGTGCTATCTCCACCAAGAGGTAGCACTGTTTTATTTGAAGACCGTGTTTTTATTCTACTAGATACTGGCATCACCCGCTCCAATTCAAATGGCTGATAAACAGGAAACATAGTTGAATGTACAGACATTGTATGAGAGACAGATGCAATAGATAGTGTGGAAAAAAGAGGGCATGAAATAGTTGACATGTATATTGTTTAACTAAAACGGATAGCATGACATAATTTCACATATATGATGTCTATCTAAACTGGATGGCATAGCATAACATAATTCAAAGATATGATGAATAACTAAACAGGATCGCATGACATAATTCACCTACATGTTATCTAAGTAACCAGGATTGCATCATTTAATTCACATATGTGATTTATATGTATGATGTCTGAACTAAGAACATGGTGTTGAATATTGTGTATATGATGTCTAAACTATGCAATGCAAGATGCCATATGCATGATATGAGCAGTATAACCGTGCCAAGTTAGAGCATACACCTCAGTAGGGGAATAGGACTGGTCATCTGTCTTTGAATCCATCTCTGAGGAGCTATCAGGACCCAACAAGAGATCTTCTTCGACAGGTAGCACTGTCTGCTCTGAAGGCCTTGTTTTCACTCCAGATTTTTCCATCTCTCACCCAAATGGCTGATTCACAGGAAGAGTAGTTTAATGTACAAACATTGTCGACAAATGGAAATGTAATGAAGAAAAGGATGGGCAAGATATCATTCAAATATATGATGCCTGGTTAAACATGATGGCATTGCACATTTCACATATATTATGGCTGGCTAAAAGACATGAGACTGCATAATTCCCATATATGATATAGAAACTAAACAGGTGGCATTATAGAACATGTCTAAACTAAGTAGATGACATATATGATGTCAAAAGTAGGCACTACAAGGCAACATATGCATGATATGACTAACATCATCATGCCAAGGTAGAGCAAACACCTTGGGGGGTAAATAGGAGTGGTCAGCAGTGTCTGAATCCGCCTCAGAACAGATATCTTCCTCTGGATTACAATCTGGAGAGGGGTGGGGAGGGTTTGCCATTGAACCCACCATGGAGCGATGTCTGCATGACATTGTATTGCCGCGCAAAACTCTTCTCTTTTTCTCTACATGTTCAGCATGACTGTGTACAATATCTGACATGCATACGAAAAAATATGGTGAGATTATGTAAGGAGAGCATGCAAAAATTTAGAGTGATGGTAACAACCAGTGGATGGATCCAAAAATAATGATAGCAGGCTGATGATTGCTTTAAATTAATAAAAAGACAGATGATGATTGCTTTACTATTTGTTTCCCACCCAAGATGAACAACATAGGCATACCCTAGGTGAACTAGATATTAGACAGACATACTATTCATTGCTACCTTGATATGTGCCCCACAACTAATTTAGAACTCAAGTTTGAACATTAATTTGGACCTGAGTTGGGAGTCCAAGAGCTGAACAGGACGATAAAGTAGCAGGTAAGTTTAAGAAATGCATAACATAAGCAGAAACAAAAGAGTGCGACCTCTCTTGTGGACCCGTGTACTCCTCAGGTTCATCTGCTGAGTCGATGATGGTGATGCCATTTGGGGTGGGTGCCGGCGGCAGGGAAGGAGATCTGAGGCGGCGAAAGACGGCCAGGAGTCGTGATGTCTGGTTTGGTGGATGCTTCTGTCGATGGAGCAGCTCAGGTGAGGTGGACGACGTCGCAGCAGGAGCAGGACAAACCACACAAAGTTCCCTTTGACACGTACCTGTAACTGAAGTAATTCTATAAGGGCTCATTTGGCTTGCATGATTCTGAAAACGCAGGGATAGGAAAAACACCAGAATAGGATAGGAAAATGCACATGGTAAACAGAGTATTTGTAAACATAGGATTTCTGTCAACTTGGGTGTTTGGTTTACAGGAATTGGAAGAGCAGAGGAATGCAAAGAAACATGGCCAAAATAAAGAGAAACCATATGAAAGCGTGTACAGTTAGAATGTTATTCTGTCACTAATGCACTCGGTCTTGTTTTCATGCATAGGATTTTGAAAAGTAGGTCCAGGTGGATGTTTTGCTTCATTCCTTTCAACAAAATGCATGAATAATTGAATAGTAGAGTGCCATTGGAAAATTCGCTATTGCTGTGTTTTTCTGTTGAACCAAAACAGCCCTAATGGATCGACGTGAATGTATAGTAATAAGTGATGAAACAAGTGTACAACCTCTTTGCCGTAGCCGTGTTGACCTCAGCATCATTGGGTTGGTCGCTGAAGCAATTGAGGCAGAGGTGGCTATCGAAGGCGTGGAGGAAGATCTGAGGAATCTGTAGACGGCGTCCAGGGCACTGCTCTATTGTGATGGATCGTTCTGTTGTTGGAGCAGCTTCGGTGAGCCGTAAGACGTCAAGGCTGAAGCAGCACAAGACCGACATCGTCAATCTCAAGTGGGATTCTAATAGCATCTCCAATAGATGATGTAAAATGGATGTAAAATTAACATCACCAAAAACCACCTGACTACAACATATGAGGTAAAAACTGTTGACTCTGAACTTAACTGTCGAAACTGAAATTTACTGTGGAATCTGAATGCTACTGTCGAAACTGAACGCAATGGTAGCAGAGAGTCACTTGACATGTAGTTTAGGGAGGGCCTGCAGTTCATCTTCAACCTGCACCCCCCTGAGCCGCCAGCCACCACCGGCCGCCTCGCCGGCCCCAGCGCCGCCTCGCCGCCCCAAAACAACTCGCCACCTCCGCCCCGACCAGCCCTCTAGGCCCCCCGCCCCCACCCTGAACCCTAAGATAGATAGTGGGGTACCATTCCGGCAAGCCCCCGTCCCCGCTGCGGGTGGTTCTTCCTTAACTCCGGCGAGCCCCCCCCAACCCCTGAAAATCGACTGACCCAAAAGTCGATTTAGTCGACTGAAGTGTGGCTTAATCAGAGCAGAGCAGCAGCACGAGCGAGGGGGAGAGCAGCAACAACAGCTGGGTGAGCGAGCAATCGAGCGAGAGCCAGAGCAGCAGCAGCAGATCCGGCTGGTACGGCCGCCGCCGCCGAAGGGGCCTCGCAGTGGGGGAGAGCCGTTGTGGAGATGTCGCCCGCAGCACCGACTTCAAGGTAGCCGCTCCATGGGGGTGCGGGATGGAGCACCGTCGGTGCCAGGAGGTCGAGTTAAGGAGAAGGTGCGATGCGATGAGTGTACAACCTCTTTGGTGGCGCCGAGTAGGCCTCGACTTCGTCCGAGGAGTCGGTGAGGATGCTGCGGTTCCGGTGGAGCAGGTTAAGGCGGCGCTGTGGGGATGGAGCAGCCGCGATTGACGAGGCGATCGTTGAAGCAACTCCTTGGAGGTGGAGGACGGGGCAGCTGAACCGGCTGGACAACGAGATGGACGACGGATCCTCATCCGGGGAGGTGGACGAGGGATGTCAAGCTATTGCGGTGGACGACGTCGTCGGGGAAGAGGCTCCAGTTGGGCAGCGGTGACGTGGCGGATGGAGGAGGGTCGGGTTTCGCGGCTGGAGCGGAGAGGTTATGGCGGCCTGGGATTTCGAATGGAGAAAAGGGGGCGATGAGAGGGGGTGAAGCATGACTTAGGGACGCGCTTGTCCAAAATGTAGGGTGTGTTACAAAAGTACCCCCCACCGATTTGAACTAGCGGCCCTTTCGGCTCAGGGTTAGAAGGGGGATTTCGCGTGTCGGGATTTGGGAGCTGGAGGGAGTTTTCGCGCGCGTTGTAATTTTGGGATATCAAGGCGCGGATTGTGAAGGCGCCAGTTTTGGGAGAACGATATCTGAATTTTCGGGATATAACAAGACGCGGGTTGAATTTTAGGGACAAGCCTAATGTGTAGTAATATTGTACTTGTACGTACCAAATCAATTCACACTTCCCTCAACCAAAAAGAAAACGAAAAAAAGAAAACTATTCACACCACACAAAGAGAGAGTCTTGCCCCGTTTTACTATACAAATGCTATTCAAAGCTACTCCCTCCTTCCATCTATATAGGGCCTAATGCATTTTTTGATGCTAACTTTGACCAAATATTAGAGCAATGATATATGACATGCAACTTACACAAAGCACACCGTTAACTTCGTCTGTGAAAGGTTCTTTCAATGATATAATTTTCACATTGTGCATGCCATGTCCTATTAATCTTGTCAATAGTCAAAGGCGGTCTTAAAAATCTCATTACGCCCTAAATAGATGGAAGGAGGGAGTATGAATCCATGTTATGTCTGATTAATTTTTTTCGCTTGTTGTATAATGCATGTAACCTACTCATACCAACATTTTAGTGCATTCCAAATGTCTATACTACCGCTGCAATTCGAACTAAATTTGAATTTGTTTCTCTATTTCAATAAGAATCTGCAATCATGATTGTTGCCAACTTCAACCATCATTCGTGTATTACCTTAATAACACACCACATGATTACTATAGAGATAGATATGAACTATGTGTACTACATGAACTCGAATTCTATTTTTTGAATCCACTTGATGTTGATTCCAAATAATAGTACATTTGATGTAGTAACTATATATTCATAATCTAAACCATGTTCCATACGTACACCGTGTTTATCACACAAAGTATAGTGCCCCGGCCCCTACATTATGACAAGTATTTTGACCTGAGTTGCAAAAGCCACACATTAGCCCAAATTATAATCAATGTTCTACATTATGACTTCTTCAAGTATCCGTATCCACCTTTTTATAATGAATTATGATCTTTGTTCGTATTTTACACCTTCACGATCCTCTTCTATTTGTAGCTAGCTAGCGCTAACTTTCTATCGTGCATGCACACGCCCGCCCCCTCACACACCCTTAGCGTCCCCTCCATCGCGCACGTTCATTACTTCTCTTTAGGTCGTCCACCAGCGGTGTGTGTAGGCCCCCGGATCCTTCTTTCTGGCACACACCGGTCGATATACCTCTCTAGCCAAGTGTGCCTACAAAAAACACATATATACTTCCCCTCTTCTCTTCTCACCGTCCATGCCCCCATATGTCCAATATGATTCCACGCAGGTGCACACTCCCGCCCCTCTTTTCATTAATCACATGCTCGCACACTCCTCCCCCCTCGACATGGTAGGCCTCTCGCACCACCTCCTAGCCACATGCTCTCCCCCTGTCTGCCTCTCCGGACCTTATTTGCTTCTAACACATGCAGGCGTGTATATGAACTGATCTCCCTACATATAGCCAGGTCGACTATAATTCTTTTTCACCAAGCACCGATACACTTACCTCGCTAGTTATGTCTCTCCTTTTCTCGGACACACAACGGTTGATCTTCCTATGTAGTTACGCATGCTTACCACAACCATATCTTCTCCCCTCATCATCCTTGAATTCCTCCCGACCCGTCTCTCACACGCACGTGCATAGACAGACAAACATCCCCGCCCTCTCTTATTGATATTGCACTCATACCCTCCGTTTGTCTAGCAGGCCTCTCCCACCATTTGTGAGACTCCACTGCACCACCAACCCTCCGACGCTCTACCTTTGTCTTTTTCCCAACCTTATTCCTCTGCTACACATATCCATGGATGTCGATCGATCCCCCTCAATACATAGCTAGGTCTCTCTCCTTCCCCACACATATACTAGTCGACCGGTCTCTACCCCCCCACACCGATAGTCGAACATTGTAGGTAGGTATCCATGCCACGGAGAAGAACTGTACCTCTGCCCTCTCAAATTCCAGTAGGCCAGCCACCCTGTATCTTTGACGTGGGCAAACACAAATTCGATGGCACTCTTTATCGATCGCGTAGCCACACACTTCATCCCTGTTTTCAATTCTATCGATATCTCACGTCCATGACTCCGTTTCACACACATTGCATATGTTACGTTTTTCTGATTGAGATATCATCAAGACATTGCCTCTGTTTCGCACAAACCATCTCTCTCACACCCACCCACGTGTGTACCTGCACCTAAAGAAGAAGTGCACGCAGGACGCACGTACTCACGTCTCGTTCCCGGCCACACCCGCGCGGGTACATGGTGGAGTTCGTTTCTGTACGAAAAGGCAGCCCACGTGATAATTTGACGCGTGTAGCAGTTGTTTACTCGAAGGAGGGTCGGGTACCACGCCTAGAATATAAAATGATTGCCGTGGGGAAAATGGAAAAATGGTTTTGTCTCTCATGAGTCTCATCACACAAGGCCGCCGTGGCCTCTCACTCTCAGCGTTGGTCAGTGATCTGGACGCATCCCGTCCGCCAGCGGAAAGGGAGGATGTGCATCGTCTCTCCGTTCGACGACGTTGAGGCAGCTTGTCCCGATCTGCGGTACCCGCCATTCTCTCTGACCAAGCTCCGGCGCGATAGGGCCTTCGCCACTTGCTCGCTGCCGCAGTATGGGCAGATCCCGGCCGCCAGCGCCCTCCTAGTAACATCCCGACGACCCTCAGGTACAGCTTCCTCCGGCCTTGCTCCACTGCCCATCTTCCCATGTTGCTTCATGTGGATCTTCTTTAGTTGTTTGCCTAAATCGTATCTCGGCCGGCGTACTTTCCATCTTGCAATCTCATCCTCAAACCATTTTTGATAAACCACCATGTGCTATCTTTCCCTTTTTACATGGAACATGCTTCTTTTTTGTCGGCGTATGTGTCTTCAACTCGTGTTATTGGGTAGTAATTGTTTCCTTTCGACCTCCTTTTGCAAACAGGGCTATCCATTTTCACCTCGTTGCTATTGCGACCTTCTGGTGAACTGCACAAATCACTTTTCTGAAGAGTGTTTTGTGCAGTTCCACCAAAATGTCACACGGGCAACGTTTTTACATTTCTGTGGGACTGCGGAAAGGGAGATTGGTTTTGCTATCCTCCTCATCCAACTCCGTGCCTAATCTTCTCCAACAAGAAGTTAGTCCTGAAGAGAGATCGTAGAGGTGATCGGCTTCTATTTATGTGTGTTATGTTTCATCATCTAGTTCCACTATTATTGTAATCGCACTGACTGGATATCTTTGCAAACAGGTATGGTCCGCCCGATTTTAGTGGAGCTGCACAAAATGATCGGATTGTGGTGTCCTTCGTACACCTCTTTTTTGGCTACAGAGCTGGGTGAAACTAGCTGCCAACCAATGAAAACTGTGCCAAGGAAATGGAGCCATGCCTACGAACAACATCAATCAATTATATTTTTTTCTTTATTTGTACACCTTCTCACAACTTTGTCTTTAGTTGTGATGTGAATATTGGCGCTGATCTGCGAACCATTGAGATGCATTAGCCATGGTAGTTTCATTTGTATTTGACGAAATTTTGTAACGAGATAATCTCGAGGCAAGACACATGAATCCTAAGTTGAAACCTTTTTTTTCCTGCGGGAACTAGAGTTGAAACCTTCATAGCATCACAATACAATTTCATAAAAATTATGCGTACATATAAACAAATCCTGAAGGATTGATAGCAATGCCAGAAACAATTCAACTTCGTTTCGCCGACATGTTGGACATCCTTCATCCGGCTCCACCTACCATGCAGCAATATTGAGTGCACAACACAACTTTAGGGAAAGATTCACCCCGGTCGTTGCACCGCAGTAGTAATGACTAGTGAGCAGTCAAATCAGAGAGCCCCACCTTCGCCACAGTAAGTTGCTCGGACGAAGCAACCATCATTTCTCTGTTCCTTGAATCCGCTGGTACTCCCATATTCCCACAGTAATAAGTTGCTCGGGCGAGTCAACCATCACTATATCTGCTCATGTGTGATGACCACAGGAGCTATCCATTCAGATTGCATGTTAAAAAAATAAAGGTCGATAACTAATGCAGCAAACTTTAAAAAAAACTAATGCGGCACCTCGGGCCAACGCGGCCAGATCACATTTTGCACGAGAAATTACACACCATGTTTCGTTGACATGTGGTCCCGTTCCAACATATCAGTGAGACGACGACAAGTAGTAGGAGTATTTCTGAACCGACGTGCAGGCCGGGGCACCCCTTCGTGAACCGTGGCAAACTAGCAACCGCCCACCGACTCTTCGCCTTTCCCTCTCGATTTGGAACTGCTGTCGCACTCTCTTCCTCTCCCTCCTCCATTTTCCTTCAGCCCTTCACCCTTTCTTCTGCCATTGTTCGATCATCTTCTCCATGGAGGGGACTGGACGGAAACGACACTGTTATTCTTGCCCCGATCTAAAAGATGACGTGGTGGAGGAACTCATTGATCGGTGCGACGTCATCACCTCGGCTAGCATGGCAGGTTCGTTCAAGCCCATTCTTGACTCAACTAATAACATCATTACAAGGAACCCAAGAGTCAAGGAGCGGTTTGATCTCCCCTATCTTCTTTGCTGTGACCCTGATGACTGGCGCCGTCACGACGGAGGCCTCACCCTATGCAAGTTGATGCTGCTTGATAATGATACGTATGATGTTAAGATGCCATTGCTTGAGGGCAAGGCTTGGGCAGACGCAAATGGAGATTGGGTTGTTTACATTGGGTCTAACTGCGAGTGGGAACTTGTGAATGTGTATACTCGTGACCGGGTTCCACTTCCAAAAATCTCAGCAGACTGCCCAGAGGTTGAGCACACCGGTATTGTACGCACGTTCAAATACAATCATGGTGACTGTCTTCTACGGAAGATAGCAATTTCTCGAGTTCCCAACCGCTCTTGGAATTACAACAACTATGAAGTTGTTTCTATCTTTGACAAGCTTGTTGTCGTCCTTGCTGGTTTGAATCGATGGATATTGCTCAAAAATCAGTTTCTGTACACGGATGAGTACTGTGATGCAATTGAATACGAGGGCCTTGTGTTTTCTTCCACCACTCGTGGCACTGTTTTTGCATGGAGTCGTTGTTTCGGTACGTTTGTCTTCCACCGTAATTATAATTGTTTCATCCACATGCATGCGGGTTAGCAAGTTTCCCTTTACTAATTAACCTTCTTCTTGTGTTTCTAAGGTCCTGCGAACATTCCACCACCTATACTTGAAGATTTTTATAACCAAGGGGGAGATGACGATGGTGATGATCACGACCATGAGTACGAGCAGCGCCCATATACTATTTGGCGCCTGGCAACTAATTCCGATGGATCACCTCTTCTCGTGTGTATACAGCCCACTCATGATGTTACTGCTAAGGAAGCAGGTGTAGTCTCCCATGGTCGCACTCTTCGGACCTATTCCAACACCCGTTGCATGGTATTCGGGATGGATACTAGTATGCTAGCGCCAACTCCTTCTCCCTAGTACAGAATTGATAGTCTTGGAGAAAACTCGCTCTTCCTTGGACAAAACTATCCAATGATGGTGAAAGGCGATCCAACTCCTGTTGACACAACGTTACTACCATTTATGAGAAGCAATTGTGTCTATACCTCGGACATTTGGGTGGTTCCCTACCCTGGTACTGATATAATAGGCCGCTTCAGCCTGGATGATCAGTCCTGCGTTGGTCTCCAGATCGACAATGGATGGCCCGTCCCATAGAATCACTTGTGGTTCAAAGCAAGCGTTTCCAACGCCGAGGAATGGTTGAGTTGAAGTTCATTTCATTGCTTGTTATTTGTTGTGTGGTGAAAACTTTAGTATTGATAATGTATCCTCGTTGTCGATGTGGGTTGATGACGTGTTGTATGTAATAAAATGATATGCCTGTGATAAACTTACTAAATTTATGAATGGCTTTCGAGTCGCTTCTGTGAGTGAGTGGTGCGACGAGGCAAAAAAATATTTTCCGAATACATAATTGTACGTGCATTGCAATAGGTTATCAGATCAGGCCAATCAACAATAGTAGTACACTATTTGTACTAGCTTCACATGCTTCGCGCGTTGTGCGGGTGTTTTTACTGTAGCCATATTGTACTCTACTACGTAACCAGCACCTCGAATCCTCGATACTAGTAGTACTATATAGTAAGTAGTAGGAGTAGTAGGGTGGCATGGGCCAGAACAAGCATTCACGTCCAGGAGTACGGCACATGCCACCAGCACGACTTCCATCTGACACCATATTTCTTGGAGTCCGTGCTAGAGCAATCTCTTCAACCTCATCGTTTCTCTAACTCAGCCATCGCGCGGCGGGCGAGGTGGGGGTTTGTCGATAGTCGGTTTCCTTAACTGCGGTCCCACTTGTAAGGCCAACTGCAACGCACGACCCCAAACGGACCTCCATTTTGCACGAACTCCAATGATAATTTTTACTTGAAAAGCAAGACCAAAGAAAACAAGAACCACAAGAATACATTTTACTACTCCTGTAAGTTGGATTAGTGCCTTCTCGATGCATTCATTGTTGATCTGCGGAGGCTCGATCTTGCGTGCTTCTTTCTTCTTCGAGTGTAAAGAAGTAGACGTTGCTTCCTCGCATCTAGTCTCATGTCTAGATTCTGTTCTAGTACTCCCTCTGGTCCGTTTTTCTCTGCGTCTAAGCAGCAACACGCATACCAAGTAGGAGTATCAACAAGTGCACTGATCTCATCTATAGCCTCTGTGCTAGCTAAAAGTGATAGAACATCTACTAAACTGCGCTCTATCAATATATGGATGTACTCTTCTTCCCAATATAAAAACTTGCATCCATTCTACTCCCTCCGTTGCACAATACATGCCTTCTATTTGTCAAAATATATACGTATCTAGACATGTTTTAGTATATAGGTACATCCATTTTTGGACAAATGGAAGTCAATTATTTTGGAACGGAGGGAGAACACAATAAATTTTTTAAGTTAGCACAACTAGTCTAATCCGAGAGCACAACCAAAGATTTGGTCGGGTTATTCCTCCTTTTGCCGACACGTGGGACATCCAGCATCCAGGTCGTGTCATGAAAGAAAATAGAGTGGTAGTTGAAGCCACGAGATGTGCATCTTGGGTTAAACTGTAAATAGAATCTTACTACTCTTGAGTAACTCCAAAAGCGGTCACCAAAGATCTTTCTTGGATTTGTTTTTCATCACCAGCACGTCGAGGTGAAAGATGTGCAGGTTCAGTGGGTCCTCTTGTGTTTTCACTGACATGTGGGGCCGCATGTGAGCAAACAGACGATGGGCTCCGCGCATCCGCTGGCTGGCTGAGAAGAGATATAGAGGAGGGCTGAGCACGGACTGCAGGAAATTTGTTCTACGTAACCAGCACCTTGATATTCGCATGTGGTTGTTTCTAGAATAAAAAAAAGGAGGTACCTCTATTTATGTTACTCCTACTACGCCTAGCCTAAGGTTAGTAGGTGACCTTGCGCTTGGCTCTTCGCCTCTTCCGGAAGTCGATGGTTCTACAGTAGTGCTTCTGGCAATCTGACACCAAATGAACTGCTGCACGTCCACCGCTTGTAAGCAAAAGTTTCTCCTTGTGCTGCGAGCCACCGCGCACGCGTTGGTGAGGGAGAAGGCGTAATCAAGCTTCTCGTCGTTCTGCGAGTTGATGGGACACATCAAAGTTATTTACTAGTAGTACGTACTCTCTCCAAAAAAGGGCTGACCATGTCATTGCTACCATCCCGTGCTCCATCGTTGAGTACATGCACTATTCACGTGCCATTCAGACTACTAGGAAAAGGGCTATAGATAGGATTGATACTAATGGCGCACCAGGTAAGTAGTGCGCCACTACTATATACTAATGGCGCACCGGTTGGAGGTGCACCATTAGTGTGGAAGACACTAATGGCGCACCAGGCACACGGTGCGCCACTAGTATTGATTTTTTTTCCATTTTTTCATACACTCTAATGGCGCATGGTGCCAAAGTGCGCCATTACTAGTTCTACCAAGTAATGGTGCACCTTGTAAGCAGTGCGCCATTAGTATATTTTTTTTTTACTTTTTTGCAAAACTGCTAATGGCGCACCGTGTATATTTTCATGGACACTTTTTGATCTCGATCTCGATCCCACCCGCACCCTCCCCCGCTAGCTCCACCGGCGCCGACGACCCACCGCAACCCTTCCCCGCTCCACCGCCGCCGACGAGCACCTGGCTCCCCCGCACCCTTCCCCGCTCCACCGCCACCAACGGGCACCCCCCGCACACCGCTAGCTCCACCACCG
>NC_041383.1:621912675-621913309 GCF_002162155.2 Triticum dicoccoides
GCACCCCCCGCACCTTCCCCCCGCTCCACCGCCGCCGATGATATTTTCAATTAACAAATTTGAACATATTTTCTAAATAATTATTACTGTTTTTATAAAAAATATTACTGTTATGATTTAAACAAGTTTGAACATATTTAAACACAAATAAATATTAAACATGATTTAAAATGCATAAAAAAATATTGGGGAGCCAGGGAATAGAACCGAGGACCTCCTAATGTGTGTGCTACGTATTGACCAGTCGGGCTAGTGGGCGGGTTCTGTTGTAGATAGGGTTAGGTGGTATATATGTCGGGCTAGATTAAATTACTTATGGCGCACCCTCTGGTGGTGCGCCATTGCTATGGATGTACTTATGGTGCACCCCTGGGTGGTGCGCCATTGCTAAGCCTCCCCCACACTAAAATCCCCAATCCCCAATCCACACTCTAATCCCTCCCCTGCCTCACCCGCCGTCCCCGGCCGTACGTGCACCCGACCATCCTCCGCCACCGACCACCTCCCTCACCGTCCCCCCTCCGCCCGCGCCCACGCCCGCGCCCACGCCCTCGCCGTCCCCCTCCCCCCACGGCCCCGCCTGCGCCCCTCTCCCTCCCGAGCGCGACAGCTAGGGTTCCTAGCCGCCGCCACC
>NC_041383.1:621913546-621934522 GCF_002162155.2 Triticum dicoccoides
AAGCTGCGCCCCCGCCCGCCTTCTCCTCTCTTCTCTCGCGACCTCCCCGCTACCCCCTCTCAACCGCCCCGTCCCCTCTGCGCCGCCCGCCGTCTCCCCGAACCCTAGCTCCGCCGGCGTCGGGGACGACCACCTCGTCGGCCTCACCAGGCCGCAGGCCCTCAAGCCCCACGCCGTCCTCGGCCTCGCCCTCTCCACCGGCGGCGCACCTTCCTCCGCCCCTGCAGCGCAGCAGCAGCAGTAAACAGCTAGGTAAGATGATGATGCATTTTCATTCAGTCTTTCTATTCAGTCTTTCTATTTGTACTACTTGTTTGTTGTGAAGCTAAGATGATGATGCTATTTTCTTATATGGTGAAGATATACTCTAGTTCTCTTTGTGCTGTGTCACTCTGTTTTTCAAACGTATTTATTTGAGCCAAAGTCACTTGGAGGCCCAACGTATTTATTTGAGCCAAAGTCACTTGGAGGCTACGTACTAGTTTTTGCTGGTGAACCATACGACATTAAGTGAAATAAGTAGAAATTATAGTAGTTTCAGTTTCACAAATCAAGTTTCAGTTTCACAACTAGCTCAAACTAGCTACATACTGCTGCCCAATACTAGCTCTTTAGAGGGTATACTACTTTCTTTTCTTATCTTAAAACATGCTACAAGGGGCAAAGCATGGATGGTTGCCTTTCGGGTGCATCATCCCACTAACCCGGCCCGGCTGATTGCCTTTCGGGTGCGAATCAGCCACGCGACATGTTTGATCGACCGTGCCGATCCTTGTGCTTGCTGGGTTGGATATGGATGATGACTAGATGCCAGCTGCGCGCTTCTTCTTCTGGTCTGACCTGCACCGCCATTAATTAGTGTTAACTGTACTAGTATAATCAACTTCAGAGAGTGTCACACTCAGTTCTGCATCTGGCAGACCAAGTGGCACTATCAACTTGTCTTTATCTCCATTTTTCTTGAGCACACACCTATCATGTATCATGTATGTAGTAGCAACATGCTGATGGGGAGGTGTAGCAGGATCATGACAAAATGTGCTGCTATCTTATTCCAAGATGCACATTTTCTCTCAAACTGACATGTTCTTAATATGGACTCTGTTTGATGATAGAGGTGTAGCAGGATCATGACAAAATCAGCTGTTATCTTATTCCAAGATGCACATTTCCTCTGAAACTGACTGAACTGTTCTTAATTTTGCAGGTAGAGGGCAAGATAATTTGTTGGTTGTTTGTTGTCATGTTGTTATTACTTCCATTAGGGCATCTGTTGGTTCATTAACCTTTCTAACATCTGCATATTTCAGGTTTCCGAGGAGGTAAAGGAAGTGAAGTTCAGACAGTGCAGCAGCAGCAACACCTTCAAGGTGAGAAATATGTTCCTATTTATCTTTTTTTGCTCAAGTTCTTCAGTACATCATATAATATAGAGAAGTGCAGATCAAGTGGTGTACATCTGCCACTTAAGTCATCCTTCCCTTTAAGCAGAGTGATGCCTTTCGATGTCACACAATAATGTTTGTTGCAAGAACATTCTACTCTTAGTGTTCGTTTGTTTACTGCATAAAAATATATAGTTTTGCTGCTGTTATGCCTGTATTCACTGCTGCTGCTGCTGTACTTGTGATGATGTTGTAGGTACCCTGAGAGGCCCTTGAGTTTGCCGGAATGTCGATTAACTTCCGTTCCGACAAATTTGGGTACTCTATATGTCCTATTGTCAGCAAAGGTAATGCTGAAATTTTCCGTGAATTTTAGCATTACTTTGCTAAAAATAGGACATATGGGGTACTTGCGACTAATGACTGTTATCATGCATGTTTTATGATCTGTTGTAAGGGTACTAATTGGTCTCTTCTGCTGCTTATCAGAGATGACGGGAAGCAGCCACCGCTGATCTGCGACACCGCAGTACGAGTTGGATGCTTCCGAGTTCTTCACTATCATACTTGAGGCTTCAGTATCATCCATGACACAGGTATATAAAACGACAGATCTCCCCTTCACCCATCTCATTATGATATCTGTTGTTTGCTACATCACTCGTTGTCCCAAACTACAGAGGCTGCCTGACAGTTTTATGAACATGCTGATGGGTGAAGATCCTCCAAATAATGTGAAGCTGCGACAGGCCGGCAGCGGGTTTCGCAGGCAGTGGGATGTGCAGTTGGTGATCAAGAAGGGCCACATGTACTTGTCTCGTGGGTGGGAGAAGTTCTACCGTGCCTACGACCTGCAGCTGAGGTACTTCCTTCTCTTCAGGTACGACGACGACGCCAACATGCTCATCGTGAAGGTGTTCAACAAGACTATGTGTCGCATGCGCTACGCTGCCGATGATGATGCCGGTACGTTCTGCCTCTTCTTATTCCTCTACATTTGGCTTTGTCTCACATCGATTGTTGACGGTCATTGTTGCATTTTGGACAGGTAATGGGAGCAGCAGCAGCGACACTGGCTACAGCCAAAGCAGCAGCGACTATGGCTGTAGAGAAAGCAACAGCGATTCTGGTTGTAGAGAAAGCAACAACGATTCTGGTAGCAGCATAGACAACAAGAAGGATGATTCGGACTGGAGTGCGGGAGAAGAGGAGTAGAGTGAGCATGAGGAGCTGCAGGATGACGATGGGCATAAGGCTGAGGATGACCTAGCGCTGGTGGTGGCTGACCAAGGGCAAGAGATGGTGGTGGCTGACCATGGACAAGAGATGGAGGTGGCTGAGGATGACCTAGCGATGGTCGTGCCTGAAGGTGACCTCGCGATGGTGGTGGTGCCTGACAATGACCACGCACCGGTGGTGGCGCCGGCGATCCCACAGCTGGGCGACATGACCACGCCAATTGTGGTAGAAGACTACATCCCACTGCCTCCACTGCCTCCACCGCCTCGCCGCTCTAGGCGCATCAGGGAGAGGAAGGAGAAGAAGGAGAAGAACAATGCATGAGAACTGAACTTTGTCAGGTATGTCAGATCTCCTATAGGTTAGCTATCCAAAATGATATATATATACTTAGTTACCTATGTTATCTCTAATATGCTTAGTTTCCTATAGGTTAGCTTCATTTTTACCTAAGTTGGCTCTAATATACTAACTTAGAGCTTATATGCTTAGTTTCCTATAGGTTAGCTCCAAAATAACTTATGTTAGCACAAAATGATCAAGTTTACATAATAAGCTTATAGTCTTCTTCTTATTCTTCTTCTTTTCCACAACTCTTCTTATTCTTCTTCTAGTGTTCTTCTTCTTCTAGTATTCTTCTAGTCTTCTTCTTTTTCTTCTTCTAACTTCTTGTTTATCATTTTGCAGATTTGATTTAATTGATGGAAGCTTGCGTGGGTGGAGTGCTTCTTTTCCGTTTGTGTTTTTATTTTGTATCAATGTGAAACTTTTGTGAATTGATGGATAACGGTGTTGGATGAACAATGTGAAACTTTTGTAATATGTAACGACGGAACTATGTGTTGGCTATGTATGTATATATGATGAAACTTGTGTGTTGGATATGATTGTTATATGGATGCTTGTTGTATATATATGTGTTGAATATCTCATATGTGAAATAGTGACCTAAGATTAAGAAAAAACAAAAAAAATTTAAAAAAATTGTTACTAATGGCGCACTACCATGTGGTGCGCTATAAGTATAGCAGATAATAGTGGCGCACTGTGGGCAATACTAATGGCGCACTACGTGGTGCGCCATTAGAATACCAGATTCTAATGGCGCACATGTGGTGCGCCATTAGAAAAAAATTCTAATGGCGTGAGGCTAGTGGCGCACCAGCAGTGCACCATTAGAAGGCAAAACTGGTGCGCCACTAGCATGCCTTTTCCTAGTAGTGTCACGTGCCATCGAGGAGAAAAAATATTGCGTAGGTGCCATCGAAGTGCAAGACTCACTTACGGAAAAGGGTTTCCCCCCGCTTCCCCCCCCCGCACGACTCACTTATGCACTGCTTATCTGATTATCTCCATTTTCTTGCACGACACGTGCACCTTGATGCTAGATGTCTCGCGTGTTGGAAAAAGGATGAACAAAGCTCACGTAAAAGAAAAGAGTTGAAGAGCATAGATTCCCGATGACCGAGGAGGAGCAAGGAACCTCGCGGTGGAGCGTCTGCAAGGAACCTTGCGTGTTTTCCCCTGTTTTTTGCCGCCTGCCATATAAACAACTAAAAGAACATGAACTTTTCGCTAACCACTAGAAATGGTACATCAGGATGCTAAGTTGAAGATGTTTTATACTCCGTCCGTTCCCAAATATAAGTCTTTTTACATATTTCAATAAGGGACTACATACGAAACAGAAAGAGTGAATCTACACTCTAAAATATGTACACAAGCCAACGCACTAACTCCATCCGATCCAACTCATGCACATACGCGCACAGCATGGAGCACACAACGCACGTACACAAGACGTGCATGCACACACGCTCGGCCGCAGAATGCACGTGAATAACACATGCATGCGCACACACTCGGCTGCATGGAGGCGTGCGCCATCTGCGGTGATGTTTGGTTCGTCGTGCTACGGCGAAGCTCACACGCAATGGCGCATATGCATCTCTTGCAGCACCTCTTTGCCGTTGTTGCTCAACTACTAGTCGGAGACGAAGACGACCGCAGCCTCGGCCTTAGAGCTAGCACCGATGGAAAAAAACGCACGCTGCACGCGCACGAGCACATACGGAGTGCACACGACATGGTGGTGGTGCGTCCCCAGTCGCCTCTACTACTTCTACGCACGTTGTCTATCAATGCGGCTGCATGCTAATGATGATGTGGGTGAGATCTTCTAGGACTCAGATGATGACGAGGAAAATTATGAGACACAAGGTGACGTACACCGTCAAGGTCCACGGTCAAGGGGGTGCTAGCAAGTGCTTAGATGTGCTTAGAGCAAGTACAATAGAGCTGAGTCAGCGGGCTATAAGGAATAAACAGTAGTATATTTCTGCTTTGTTGGAGGAAAGAGAAGGTAAGCGGGCTCTTCATGAAGAGCCAGCTCTAGCACGTGCTCCTAGGCACTTTGTACATGTTGACTATAAGATGGGCTGTAGGCTTATAGCCAGCAGCTGGCTATACTATTAATGCTCTTTAGATGAGGTGCTAAGTGCATTAAATGGCTTAGTAACTCAAGTGTTTAATGCATAGGTGCTTAGTTTATTGGTGCCACATCATATTTTATGCCTACGTGGCAGGCTTAGCAGCTATACATGGTGGATCACTGGGAGAGGCCAAGGCTAGTCATAGTGGGGAGTAACTTGTACTATAACATATTACTATGTTACTCTAAACATCTCTATAAACCGGAAAGGAGGGAGTAGTAACATAGACTAGTGTCATATGCATAGTATGGGAGCACATGATATTTCCCTGTCCGGACCGATCCCAAGTTGGCTTCTCACCTTCTTGGCCCAACAAACCCCCCCTCCCGCGCGCACTTCTCGCCCGGCGCCAGCTGAACCCGCCGCTCCACATTGATGGCAAGTCAGGGCGATGCGACCTCTCACTGCTTCCGCCGTTGAAGCGGCACGCCGACCGAGGGCACCGCCCGCTGCACGCCCGACATTTCAGACTACACAGTGGATAGTAACTTTTAGAGCAAGTACTATAATTAGATGACATAAGCAGGCTATAAGGATTTAAATATAGTATTTGTGATTAGTGGAAGACTATAGTTGAAGGAAGGGGAGCCTTGGCGCAGTGGTAAAGCTGCTGCCTTGTGACCATGAGGTCATGGGTTCAAGTCCTGGAAATAGCCTCTTACAGAAATGTAGGGAAAGGCTGCGTACTATAGACCCAAAGTGGTCGGACCCTTCCCTGGACCCTGCGCAAGCGGGAGCTACATGCACCAGGTTGCCTTTTTTATTTGTGATTAGTTGAAGGAGAGAGAAGAGGAGAGTGAAGAGAGGCGGATTGTAAACGTGTAGCCAGTTGTACTCCAACATACTACCTCCGTCCTGGTTTATTAGTACCCTATGTAGTTTGTGCTAAATTTTGACCAAAGATTTAACTGACAAAATGTTAGTGCATGTTAACAAAAATTATAACGCTGGGTTCATATTCGAACATAGTTTTCAAATATATTATTTTTTGTGACATGCATGAGCATTTTGTTAGTTAAATTTATGGTCAAAATTTGGCACAGATTACAATGAGGACCAATAAACTAGGACGGAGGTAGTACTCTACTTTGTGAGAGAAAAGGTGGGGCCATTATTAATGATATTGTATTTATACTAAAGGGACTAACGGACGCCTTCATTACTCCGTTTGTTTGAGACAAACCTTGGTGGGGCTATTATTGACTTTTTGTTTGAGCTATTATTGACTTGGACGTGGGGTTTGTGGGCGAAAGGCCTACTATTATACTCCGACCTGACATGC
This sequence comes from Triticum dicoccoides, assembly GCF_002162155.2. NCBI lineage: Eukaryota > Viridiplantae > Streptophyta > Magnoliopsida > Poales > Poaceae > Triticum > Triticum dicoccoides. Next base: position 621,919,945 of record NC_041383.1, read on the forward strand.
TCTACCCTAGCCGCTGCTGTATCATATGGTTTCGCACTATTCCAGATCTTAGCGCCGCCACACAATTCTTCTCCAGCCCTCCTTCCGGCGTGCACCGCGAGAAGGGACAGCAGTCCTCCGAACCCCGCCTTTCGTGATCCTGTACGGGAGAGGGGCGATCAGGTTTTTGGGGAGCACACTCCTGTGACTGCTGCCAGCGACGACTTCCTCAATGACAGCCTTCTTCCCCGACCTCGGTAACCTCTTCATCAACGACATGAGTGACAACATCAACCACATCGGTTCTGCTCCCGCTGTACAGTATGTGATTCTGTCCTCCTGGTTTAGTCCGCATCATTACTTTGATGTTTGGAATTGTCGTCATGATCTATTTACTACAGATTCGGATTAAATCTCATACTAAATTGCTCATATATTCAACAATCTAGTCCAAAACCCTGATCACAGGCAATTTACTCTGAGTGGTTTTGCTGCGCTTTTGAAGCCGCCTACTTTTAAGGGGTTGCAATATAAAAGGTGGCGCACAAGAGCAGTATATTGGTTTCAGATCATGTACTGTTATGACGCCACTAAGGGTAAGCCTGAGGGCGATCTTAATCCTACACAGCAGGAAGCTTTTCAGAACATGGATACCCTCTTCAAAGCCGCCCTGCTGAGTGTTCTTGATGATTCCATTGTGGATTCGTATATGTTGTTTGACAGCGGCAAAGACATGTGGGCTGCGCTCGAGGCCATGTTTGGGCCCTCGGGCGCTGGCAACGAGGTGTACGTCATTGAGCAATTCTGTGACTACAAGATGACTGATGAGCGCTCTGTTGTTCAGCAGACTCATGAGATACAGTCACTCTCTAAGGAACTTGAGCACTTTAAGTGTGTGTTGCCGGACAAATTTGTTGCTGGGACCATCATTGCCAAGCTTCCACCTTCGTGGAACGATTTTGCTACTTCTCTGAAAAACAAGAGACATGAGTTTTCTGTTTTCGATCTCATTAGAACTCTTGATTTTGAGGAGGCGAGAGTAAAAGACACACATGCTCGGGTCGCCGAGGGAGCTTCTAGTGCCCACATGGTACACGAGAAGAACTTCCAGCCCAACCAGCCCCAAAACAACAAGAACAAATCTCAGGGGAAAGGCAAGTTTGATGCAAAGAACAAGCCATCACATTCTACCAACTTCAAGAAGAATTCTCATAACGGGAAGGGATACAAACCTCAATTTTGGTAGCACCGCACAAAATTTATATGGCTGCATCTACCTGCTGTCACCTAACCTCATGGTGCTCTAGGTATTCCTACATTCGTAACTAGGTACAATGAACACTACAAGATGAAATTAGCTTATTCATACGTTGACTTGCTGAATGCAGTGCATAACGATCCTGTCATGTGTGGAGGAGCAAACAAGCAGTGCAACCGAAGGTGGAAATCAACCAAGGACTTATGAATTCATATGTAATCTTCCTCAGGCAGGTCAGTATCCCCTTCGTCCAGATGATCGTGTTTTGTCATGCCGAGCTATTGATATGTGCTACTGTTTTGCAACACCGTTTAAGTATAGCTACTATTTTCCTATCTTTTCAGATTCAGGACAATGAATATGATATCAGGGGAACTGCACAATATGGACCCAAGTTGAGTCATCTCTATTGCCTCACGTGTTTGCTGCAAATGTGTCAGCATCAATTGCAAGATGAGGCAGCTAGCTAGCTGTGGAGTTGCCAACATGCTCAAAGTGCTCGCAACATTGAGAAGAAACAAGCATGCCCAGGAAATTAATGCGTGTGCAGGGAGGCCCTTTGCTCAGAGAAGCATCAACCGATTTTCTTTATTTCCACACCTTCTCATAGTTTTGTATATTGGTTATAGTATGGTGAATCATTGAGATGCATAGACATGCTGAACTTTTGTTCTTCTGAATGTTAGTTTAATGTGAGTGTCTGCATCCAGTACCGCATCCTCTAATTTGTTGGATGCACACAGAGAAAATAAATCTCCTTAATTTACTCCATAACCACCCTATTAAATAGGCCTAGTAACAAACCAGGCGCATGTAGTGGCCGGCGGGCACATGCATCCTGCATGCATGTCCAGTCATGCAGCAACGCAAAAGAAGAGAGCGGTTCTTGGGAAAAAGCGAATAGTTAGTGCAGCAGGCCTTATAAACACGAACAACTCACTCTCCCGCTTCCGTCTCCCCACCCAATTCCCCCCGCTCCCCAATCTTCCTCACTCGTCCAGAAAACCCCGCTCACCTTCTTCCTCACTCGTACAGAAAACGCCTGCTCCTCTTCTTCCACTCCTACAGAAATCCCTAGCCCTCCTTCTTCCCCACTCGCACCGCCACTAGTCTCGTCTCTGGCTACTCTTCTCAAACCCGTGAGCTCGGCGCGACGCCCACAAGGAAAATGGAGTCGGCTGGCCCCAGCGCCAAGAAGATGAGGCTCCCGCCAGCGGCGATGTCGGTTGTAGATCCCGCACCCGGTAGCGTGGGGAGAAGCGGCGAGCCCCCCCACCCGAATCTGAGGAACCGGTAGAATCTCCGATGGACTGCATCAGCGATCTCCCGGACGTCATCCTTGAGGAGATGATCTCGCTCCTCTCCACCAAGGATTGCTGCCACACACAAGTCCTCTCAACTCGGTGGCGCCCTCTATGGCGCACCGCGCCCCTCAATCTCGACTGTCTTCAGATATCTGTCCTTCCTGAATTTGATCTCATCAGAGCCATCGTCTCTTCTCACCAGAAGGGCCCCGTTCAATGCCTCTCCATCCCGACAAGCTACCTGCTGTCCATACCCGACAAGGTGGACGCTTGGTGAGATCCCCTGAATTCAGAAAACTCCAGCAGTTTGAGTTATACCATTACCACGAAAGTTTCATACCACGAACATACCAAGAATTCGTGCCCACACCACCATTGTCCATCTCGCGGTTTTCCTCCTCTCTCCACACCGCCACCTTCGCCCGGTGCCATCTACCAGATGATCTGGTACAAATGCTTCGACTCCCACTGCTAAAAAAACTTTCGCCTATGGTGGTTTATCTGTCGGAGGCCTCAATGCACAACATCATCCACTCCAGTTGCCCTGCCCTGGAGCGCTTGCTGATTGTTTTGGGAATAGAAATCGGTGTCAGTTGTCTCCAAATAAACTTGCCTCGCCTTAAAAGCATTGGAATTTGTTTTGAAGGACAGCAGCTCATCATCGAAGATGCCCCTTCACTTGAAAGGTTGCTCCTTGATAATTGTTATACACCTTCAGAAATAATTGTCGTCTCTGCGCCCAAACTGGAGACCTTGGGTGTAATTCATGACCCGTTTAATAATCACACGGAGTTGGTGTTTGGCTCCTCACCTTTTTAGGCACCGTATATTATCATCTACACATTTGTAATCATATGCTGCATTTTTCATTTGTGCGCATAAGTTTTATATCATCTTGGAGTACACTTTGGGTACTAATATTATGTTATATGCTCAATGAAGAGTTCGTCCATTGATAGCCTATCAATGCTGCTGGATTTTGTCAAGATCATATATATCAGAATGTATAGTTTTGATCTGGACATAATTATTGGCTTGCTGCGATGCTTTCGATCACTGGAGAATTTATACATAGAGGTGACGATTTCATCCACATTGAAAACCCGAATATATTGTACTAGAATTAACTGTTCAGCTGTTGTTCTTTCGACATACTCTTTTTTCAGACCTTAACTATTTTCAATCTTCATGTCTACTTAGGCAAAACCACATGGAGAAAAACATATACCCAATTGTTGGCATAATAAGCACAAGGATTTTCTCAGTTCTCATGACATTCGTTTGAGGACAATAACGATGGGACGATATGCATCCAACCAGGCAAACAGAAGCTTTGTCACATTCTTCCTGTTGAATGCGAGGTTACTATTGTCCATGAGGCTTAATTTTTACAGCAAGAGATTTCTCACGGACGAACATGTTGAACAACAAAAAAAGAAGTTTCAGGTGGACAAATGGGCTTCTAAACATGCTCGACTTCTATTTACAACAAGTTGTAGATATCCTAAAATAAATTTTTTTTCACATGATGTTGATTTTATGGATCAGACCGATCCATTTGTTTGTGTCGGCGTTCTGGGAATGGTGGTCCCCAGACTTGCCTGCCTGCGGCCTGCGGCGTGGCTCAAGGGGCGGCCCGGCATGGCCCATCTTCATCAACACGAGTTCAAGACCCTCGCGAGGGGTCAAGCCTCGTGGGGCGGACAACAGGAGGCTTCCTCAGGCTCGACCTCGTCAGGCTAGCTCGCGAGGAGGCAGAGAGATCAAGGCGGGGTACCTCGCGAGGTGCCCATAACGCAAGCCATGACGACCAAGGGCGCCATGCGGGCGCCAGCCCGCACAGTGTCCTTCTTTCCTCTTTGGTGCAAACGGAGCAAGCGCAGGCAAGAGCATCAAGCAAAGGCGTCCATTTCGGTGCAACAAGACCAAGACCCGTAGAACGGTAGGATGGAAGTCATCATGGAGCCCAAGCCGGCGTCACCACCAGAGCCTTTGACAGGCGAGGACCAACTTTAGTTAGGATAAGTGTACTAGATGTTCCCCTTCAAAATGCCAATTGTTGGCGCCCTTCCCGCTCAATATTTGGGAAGAGGCCCTGGGCCTTTGCCTATAAATAGGACTAGCCACCCACAAGGTAGGGGGATGGGGAAATCAATCGGATGCTCACCTAGAAACCAGTAGAGAGAGCGACTGAACTCCCCTAGCAGTTCATCGCACCGGCCGAGAACAGACCCTCACGAGGCTGTTCTTCCTTGTACTGTTCATCACCAGCCCGAAAGGCAATTCACCACACCACACACTGGAGTAGGGTATTACACCATAATGGTGGCCTGAACCAGTATAAACCCTGTGTCTCTTGTGTTGTTCCTTTTGATTGCTTAGTTCATAGCAAGGCGGTGAGGAGCAGGTAGGCAGAGGGCTAAATCTCCGCGCGCACCCCAGTGTTCGAATCTAGAGGGTCTGTCGGAACCCGAAATCCGACATTTGGTGCGCCAGGTAGGGGTGCGCCGGAATCCACCTTCTGCCGCCTCGCGTCCCGTCGCATCGTCATCATCATGTCCAGCGACCAGGCAGGCAACCCTGATCCTTGGGCGGCCTGGCCCGCCCATGCGGAACCGCTCACCCTGGCAACCCCGCACCCCAGGCAGCTCGCGGTCCGCAGGGCACTGCGGGCCGCGGGCGGCGCGGACAAGCGGTGACAGCTCTCATGACGCGGCAGGCGCGGTCGACAGCGAGGGCTTCCCACCACTCCACGGCCACAGCGCTGTACACCCGACGGGAGCAGGCGAACTCAAGGGCCGCTCTCTCCGTGGCTCGAGAGTTGCTACAGTGCAGGCTGCTGGAAGGCGGCCACGACGTGCTGCTAGAGCGGGTGGTAGAGCTCCTGGGCTTCGCCGCCTCGGGGGCTCCCCCCTTCTGCACCCAACTCCCACCTCAGGTCCAGGTGGCCCGTCCGGGGGCTCCGTGCACTCCCGTGCGGCACCAAGCGGACTCCAAGGGCACCCCAACGCTGGCCAGGCCGTCAATGTCGGGCCAGCAGCGACGCTACCTCCACCCCCGACCATCGAAGAAGGACTCGCCACAACCCACGGCCCTGGTGGGCCGCCGCGCTACCACCCCCAGGCGGGCGCCTCAAGCAGCACCGCGTGGCACGGGGGGCGCTACGGCGCGTTCTTCGGGATGGCGGCCCCAGAAGAGTACGTGCCTCACATTATGGACCAAGGGCGCGCCCATGAGGACGAACAAGGCTCTCTCCTCGGCCCAAGCTGGGGGGACGAGACGCCGGAAGCTAAGCTCTTCCATGAGCCCCGAGAAGGCCCCGTCGGCTACACTGGAAACAGCGAGTATCAGGTACCACTAATCCCCCAGGAGCAGGCATACGCCAACCGTGGTCACGACAACGGGTGGCTGCCCCACTCCCGCAGTTTCCTACCCCTCAGGAGGAGGGTGCCGGGGGCTGCAGGAGAGGGGCCAAGACCCTACATCACCACCGTGATGTTCGGAGCAAGGCGTCCTCAGGAGGTAGGCCCTCTGCTGGGGAGGTGCCCCCAGAGCCTGCCCCTGGCAGAGGACCTGTGGTCGTCGGGGGAACCGTTGGCGACCGCTCTACCCCATCGGCGGCTTCCTGGTTTCCGGTCGTCGTCGGTGGCACTAGAGTTGGCGCAAGGTGGGCCCCTCGTCTAGCGATATGAAGCAAGGCCGATACCTGTGAAGAAGGCCCAGTGCCTGTGAAGCTCGCCGCCCCGTGACACTCTCACGTAATAATGAGTGGGGCTGTACATGCCCCGGAGTCTCAGGGGTGCCGGCCTCAGGCCCTGGGGCTCCCTCCTACGTCCAGTAGCAGCACTTAGCTCCGCGCTGGTGAGAAGACGTCCAAGACTAGACTAGGTGCCAGACGCGGCCTTTTTTCTGCTTTCGTTGCTTTTCCCCTTGGCTGTCGTTTTTCCCTTGTTGGATTTCAAGTTGGATTTAAGCTCGAAGATTTGCGTGTGTTCGGGGAAGGGGTGTTTAGTCTCGTTCGAGCAATCTCTCGCGTTCTGGTTACCACTCCACCTTAGCTGCCTCCCCTCGTGAGCCCCTCGCGAGCCAGGCCAGACCTAGCTTGCGTGCAGCCCAGACTGCCGACACCGCGCCCTCTTAGGAGGTTTCCATTACAGGTTCAACGGGTTCATTCAGGAGACGCTCGAGGCACCACAACCCCCCGCAGGCTAGCTCGAGGCCCTAGCAGGTCAAAGGTAAACAAGCCCGCCGGCTCGTCGCCAAGCCAGCCGCTTGGCGCAGGCATACGGGTGATATCGCATCTACTAATACGCTGAATATGAGTTTTACATGAGGGGCTCCCCCTCCCAAAATGCTCTTACAATCTTCAGGGCAAGGCCCGAACTCTATCTACGCAGGGTAAGTAAGCAGAGACAACACACAGTCAGTCGGATCTGGCATCGCTGGCCTCGCTAACGTCCTCCGCGTTGCCGGCAGCGACGCCAGGGCCGTTCACCACGTCACCTTCATCAGCAGCCACGACCACATTGTCGTTATCAGAAGCGAAGGCCCTGACGAGGGAATCCACGTTGTCTTCCACCCAACGCGCTAGGTCGTCCCGGATGGCCTGGGGTACTGGAGCGATGGTAGCATCGAAGTCGAAGTTGGGGAACATGTTCTGAAGATGGCTGAAGACACGAGAGAAGGCGCGTCCGAGCAGAGCGCGGCTCTTCTCCTCCACCAGCCTGTTGGCACCAGCCGACCGTGCCTCCAGCTGCGTCACCACATTGGTGAAAAAATGAAGATTACCAGCATAATTGACTGCGTGGGGCTGGTCGACAGCCGCCTCGCAGATGTTACCCAGGGCGGCGTTGGCTCTCCCCCGGAGCCTGCCGAGCATGGGACCATGCTCGTGCTCCAGGATCCGCCGCTAGCGTATCTCGTCCTCGTTCTGCCGCGCAACGGCCTCGGCCTTGTCCACCCGCTGGCGAAGAAGGAGCACCTCGGCGTGGGAGGTAGTCAGTTCCTCCTGCGCTGCGTCGAGGGTAGCCCGAGAAGCGTCGGCCCGCCGCGCCGCTTCCTCCAGCTTGGCCCTCAGGGCAGCAGTCCTGCCTTCAGCCTCGACCCGGATCAACTCTAGCCTCTCCTCGAACTCGCACTCAAGGTTCAAGCGGGCTGTCGTCATCCCGCGCTCAACTCTTCCAGGACTCGGGCCTCGTGCGTAGCAACGTCATCCTCCGCCTGTGACACCAGGCGCTCCCTCGTCTCCAGACGTTCAAGATCGCGTGCGCGCTCAGCAGCTTCCAGTGTCAGTGCCTCCTCAGGTCTCAGGAGCTCTGCTGGGTCGACCGAAGCCACCTCATCGATGCAAGGGCCGACTCGCGCAGTTCCACCTGCTGCTCCAGGGAGTGGCACTGGGCAAGGAGTTCCCACGACCGCTCGTCCACCGCCTCACACCGCCGATCAGCTTCTCGGGCCCGGGAATGAGCCTCCCGGGAGGCCGCCAGCAACTCCTCGGCCTCCTCATTGTCGAGGTCACGCTAGTGGCGTGCAAGGGCAACGGCCGCCTCCAGCTTGCGCCTCTCTTCAGCCAGGCGCAGGCCCTCGGCCTCAAGGCGCGCGTGTTCATCATCAAGCTCCTCACCAAGCTGGCTCACCGCGTCAGCCGCCCTCCGGAGAAACCCTTGGCAAAGAGCGCGGCGCCTCCGGGAGCGCTCGAGCACGTCTTCTGCGTCGTCATCTGCCCCAAGTAAGTGCCGGGGGCCTCGAAGCAGCACCCCCCTCTAGGCAGGGGGCTGGGGGCTGGCGCCCTCGTAATGGCCGGGTACGCCTCGCCAGAATCCCGGCCAGGGGCCAGCCCCTCCCCAAATGAAGAGTGCAGTGCCGACCTCAGCCAATCGCCATCCATGATCAGACACGAGGCCCAAGGCAGGCTGGCTATGCCACGAGAAGGCTCGCGAAGGAGGGTCGCGAGGCGCACTGGGCCACGATGCGCCACAGGATGGCTCACCTCTTTGGGCGGCCTCACCATGAGGGCTCTGCTGGAACCCGGAGCGCTCGAAGGCGGTGGAGAGGGCGGAGCTTGTGGGGATGGCTCCTCAGCCACCTCCGTGAGCTCGGCAGGAAGGGGCCTGCGGAGCAAGGATCAGCCAAAGCGACGGGAGAGCCAAGAGCTAGGAAAAGGGAAGGCTTACTCATCAACGGCGAAATGCTTCTGGCGCTTCAGCAGGCGGTAAGGGTAGTCATCACCCAAGGCCTCCCTTTTCTTCCGGAGAGCCTCGAAGTCCACGCAGAAGTGACCCAGGAGTTGCGCGCAGGGGTCAGCCTGTGACGAGGAAGAAGCGGCAAGGTGCCCAGCATTTGGTGTGTCGTCCTGATGCACGCCACCTGCCGCCTCACCAAGAAGGAGAGCTGGGGCCCCAGGGGCCTCAACCACGAGTGTTGTGGGCCGCGGCCCAATTCCCCATGCCATAGCAGGGTGAGGCTCAGGAGATGCCCCCTCCGGAGTGCCGCCAGGCGTTGTCGCTCCGGCAGGGGCCCCCTCAGCCTCTAGCGGCTCATGCCTCCCTGCTCCGCCACTTGAGGAAGGACCGCCGTGGGCAACTGGGAGGGCAGTCACCATCACTGGGTTCTCGCGAGGACCCCTAAGGCCGGCAGGGCGCAGCCCCCATTCGTTGAAGACGGGCATCTACTTCACAAAGTCGCCCCTGTTCGAGCAAAGGTACAGCAAAGCCCCTCCATGCCGGATGCTGCCGGGGAAGGGGTCCCCGGTCAAGACCAAGAGCACCTTCCTCAGTGCTTCGGGCGTGAGGTCCTCCTCCTGGAGCCTCATGCGATCTTCGCGCCCGCCGAAGGACCACATCCGGCGGGAGTGGCGCTGGAGAGGAGCAACGCGGCGCAGTAGGAACTCCTTCACCACCTTGGGCGCTGTCATACCAAGATCCCTCAAGAGCGCAAAGTGACGCCAGACGAAGATGAGACGGGGGCTCGTAAGTGTCTCCTGGCCCTAGCTGGAATTGGGCACAACAGGCGACTTTGGCTCCGAAAGCAGGGGGCTGGGTACCCCTACATCCACGTACATCCACCGCTCACGGAACCCAGGCACGGACGGAGGAAGTCTGAAATCAATCCCTGAAGCTGCTATTTCTGGTGCGGCAATGAAGCTCACACACCCTGAGCATTGGGTAGGATTGATGAGGCGCAGAGAGAAGAAGTGGCGCAGCAAGGCAACCGAAGGAGGGATGCCCATCATCGCCTCGCAGACGAAGGCGAAGACGGCTAGAAGAGTAATGGATTCAGGACCCAGATGCATCATATGGATCTGGTAATGGGAAAGCACAACATTGAAGAAATCGGAAAAGGGGGGAACCAATCCCGCCCACAGGGCGTCGGCAAAGTACTGGACCTCAGTGACCACTCTGTCGATGGAGAAGTGGGATGCGGGCCAAGCATCGTCCTCCCGCACTCGTTGAAGATGGTGGCCAGAGCAGAGCTGACCTTGTCCAAGCCCTCTCGGTTGAGTATGATCGACCGATCGACAGCGGGAGCCGCCAACAACGGTGAGCGAGGCGGAGGCATCTGTTTCTTCCCTTTCCCCTTCTTCGTCGGAGCCATGGCGACGGGAAGAGGGAGGATTCGAGATTGGACTGGAAGCAGAGACTGGAGCACGAGAGGAGGAAGAACAGGGGATGGCCGAGCGGCGAGAAGAGGAAAGACTGTGTGCAACCACGGGTCCGCCTAGCTGGGCGCAAAATAAGGAGGCGTGGGGAAGCAGGGCCACCCACGTCCAACCAACCGCCACGCGACACCCGAGGCCGCAGGCTGTTAGGGCCTGCGGCGCTTCACACTTACCCCTTCGCCTCTCTGCTTAGCCAAGTCCGGGCGCGCCTTGGGCCTGGGGGCTACTGTCGGTGTTCTGGGAATGGGGGTCCCCAGACTTGCCTACCTGCGGCCTGCGGCGTGGCTCAAGTGGCGGCCCAGCATGGCCCATCTTCATCAACACGAGTTCAAGACCCTCGCGAGGGGTCAAGCCTCGCGGGGCAGACGATAGGAGGCTTCCTCAGGCTCGGCCTCGTCAGGCTGGCTCGCGAGGAGGCAGAGAGATCAAGGTGGGGTACCTCGCGAGGTGCCCATGACACAAGCCATGACGACCAAGGGCGCCAGGCGGGCGCCAGCCCGCACAGTGTCCTTCTTTCCCCTTTGGTGCAAAGGGAGCAAGCGCAGGCAAGAGCATCAAGCAAAGGCATCCATTTCGGTGCAACAAGACTAGGACCCGCAGAACGACAGGATGGAAGTCATCTGGAGCCCAAGCCGGCGTCACCACCAGAGCCTTTGACAGGCGAGGACCAACTTTAGTCAGGATAAGTGTACTAGATGTTCCCCTTCAAAATGGCCAATTGTTGGCGCCCTTCCCGCTCAATATTTGGGAGGAGGCCCTGGGACATTGCCTATAAATAGGACTTGCCACCCACAAGGTAGGGGGATGGGGAAATCAATCGGATCCTCACCTAGAAACCAGTAGAGAGAGCAACTGAACTCCCCTAGCAGTTCATCGCACCGGCCAAGAACAGACCCTCGCGAGGCTGTTCTTCCTTGTACTGTTCATCATCAGCCCAAGAGGCAATCCACCACACCACACACTGGAGTAGGGTATTACACCACAATGGTGGCCTGAACCAATATAAACCCTATGTCTCTTGTGTTGTTCCTTTTGATTGCTTAGTTCATAGCGAGGCGGTGAGGAGTAGGTAGGCAGAGGGCTAAATCTCCGTGCGCAACCCAGTGTTCGAATCTAGAGGGTCTGCCGGAACTCGAAATCCGATAGTTTGTGACTGCAAAAAAGAGTGTTTGGGTGAGATGTTACTGTCATGTTCAATCTGGGTTTTGTCTAAAAATTTGATGAACAATTAATCCTTGGCCTTTTTGTACCATTTGTATGCTTGACTTGCATGTTGTTGCCCTCGTACTCCCCTCCACCTGCCACTACACTACCGCATCTTCCATGGCTTGTGTTCGTTCCCGTCCGAGGCCTTGCCGTTGTTCTCTGCCTTGGTTAGCTTGCTGTGCTTGCCGCCGTCTGGTGTTGTCAACATGGTCAACAACCAAGAGGAATCAGGAGGTGACTGTACGTGGAGAGGCTGACAGTAGGGACCCACCAGGGTCATTGCATTTCGCAAGCAGGTGCCTCGTTATTACAAGCCAAAACAATACTTCCTCCTAATTGTTTGACAACTAGGTTCCATGCCATTGTCAATGTAGTCAATAAACGAGAAAATTACACAACGAGCGGATAACACCAGGGACCCAGCAGCTCGCCTAGTTGTTTTTCAGTTTCAAAGACGGAGCTCAACTGCGCGCTGTGCGGGGGCTGTGGCCCGTCTAGCCCACGCTTACGCTTTTATTAAGCACATGACGAGCCCAGTTGATATTTTTTCTTTCTGAAATTGGCTAGCCCAGTTCTTTTTTTTGGAGAATACCAAAATCGAGGCCTACTTGCTTTTCTTAGCCCTGCTGGGCTGTAAATCTTACAAGACGAGGAGGGATAAGAAATGGGCTTCCCCAGAAAACGGTCTATAAGTTGTAAGAAATGGGCTGTAAAATTTTAAACCAAAGCCAGCCGGCAATTGCATTAAAATATCATTTTTGAGGATTTATCTACTCTCTACTCTTATAAAAACCAAAGCCAACTGCCAATTACATTAAAATATCATCTTTTCACCCACAAGATAAACTACTCATACAAATGCATCTTCATGTTTCGTGCAACGAACGAGCATCTTGCTAGTTAAGATTCTAAATTTCATTCATTTTTTTGCGGACAATTGTTTTTAGAATTTTATTTTGATATAATTTTTTGAAAACTATTTTTAACGTGACTCGAAATTTCGTGATTAAAAGAGTTTGGACCCCACCGAAATATGCAAAATTTCGTTGAATTTTTTAGCAGTGCCCAGAATATATGGTGTGTAATGCTAATAAAAAGAATATGGGCTTCAAATATCCTTAAGAATTAGCAAATGGGCTATAAATTATTGAAAATAATGGCTAATGCGCTATATGTTGTTTTCCACAGATTTGGAGGCTGACTTCTGGGCCTACTAGGTTGACGATGACGCTGTCCTAAATTTTTTTTGACGCGTACGCAAGGCTTTGTCAACTTAGTCAACACACAACAGTGACTGTTGGATAACCATCCAACGGCCGCCGTGCTTCTTCAATCTCTGATCTTCCTGCTCCAGCCGCCCAAACCAGCACCGGTGGGACTGCCTGCGCCCTCCTCCTGTGGCTGGCTGTGCTGCCGCCAGGCCATCCCTCTAACCACCCACACATCCTGTTATTTTCCGGCGAGGTCAGCCTCACCCCGCAGCCGACCAGTCAGCGCTTGTTTTCCCCTCAGCGTGGGCATCTGCTACGGTGGCTTCACCAGCTCCAGGTGGTTCTCTTCCTGGGCCCCGCCCTCGTCCACCACGTTTGTGCTCTTGGCACGGCGAGGTCAACATGGTCAACAAACAACAACCATCAGAAGAGGCTGATAGTAGGGGCCCACACAGGAAAATGCCTCCTTATTACGCGCAAAATAATGATTCCTCCACTTGATAGCTGGGACCCACCGGAAGGGTCTCTGTATTTTGCGAAACCCCCGCTGTCAGCTTGGACCCACCGGAAATGCCTCCTTATTACGCACAAAAAATGAATACTCCCCTTGCTAGCTGGGACTCACCTTGGTGGGAGGCTGACTTGTGGGCCTACTAAGTTAACGGGGACAGAGGGCTTTGTCAACTTAGTCAATATGAACGACTCTAGCCCCAGTGACCGTACGATGTCCATCCAACGGCCGTAGTGCTTCTTCAACCTCTGGTCTTCGTGCTCCAGCCGCCCAAAGCAGCGCCGGTCGTGCCACATGCTCCTGCCTCCCGTGGCCGGCTGTGATACCGCGGAGGCCTCACCGCCCCTACTACTCCCACCGCTGGCCAGGCCATCCCTCTACTCACCCACACCCCCTGTTATTCTGCGGTGACGGCAACCTCACCCTCGTACTCCTCTTAGCGTGGGCATCCACTGCCGCGTCTTCCTCGGCTCCGTGTCGTCCCCTTCCTAGGCCTCGCCATCGTCCACCACCGTGGTGCTCTCGGCGTGGCATGGTCAATGTGGTCAACAACCGACTTCCATTGGAAGAGTACTGTGCGTGGAGGGGCTGACAGCTGGGTCCACGGCGGCCGCAAGGAAGTGCCTCCTTATTACGCGCGAAATAATTATTCCTCCACCTGACAGCAGGGACCCACCGGACGGGCCACCTGTATTTCGCGAAAAAACGTTTCCCCCTGACTGCTGGGACCCACCAGCTACATCTTCGCACGCAAGGAAGTGCGTCCGGGCAAAAAAAACCCAAAATGATTCGCCCCCCTGACTGCTGGGACCCACCAGCTACATCTTCGCAGGCAAGGAAGTGCCTGACAGTCTGGACCCACCTGGTCGAAGCGTACGTAGTGTTTTCATTCTTGTCGTGAAAGTGTACGTACATAATGGTCGATGTAGAGGCACGCACGTGTCGTAGTAGAGGCGCGCACGTGTCGATGTTGAGGCGTGCACGTAGCATGTACACGTACGTACAACGGCGAGGGTGCAAGAAAGAAAATACGACCACGTACGTACATACGGGCAGGGTCTCGAACGCCTACTCGCGCATACGTACATGGTTGGGTCGGAATGGAGAAACAGCATCGTCGTCGTGTTCATGGGGAGCCAACCGGCTGGGTCGGAACGGAATGCATGGTCGTATTCATCGGGAGGGCTTGGATGGAACAGGCGATGGAAACGAGGCTTGGCATACCGCACAATGGAGGAAACGACCTCCTACATTCGGAACGGGGTCCTGTTGATCGGGAGGGGTGTGGCTTATCGCAAAACGGAGGAAACGGACCTCCTACGGTCGAAACAGGGGTCCTATTGATCAGGAGGGGTGTGGCGTATCGCAAAATGGACGAAACGGACTTGTGTTGGAGCGCTACGGTCGAAATGGGGGTCCTTTTGATCGGGAGGGGTGTGGCGTACCGCAAAA